>NW_018108251.1:195235-202403 GCF_000183805.2 Loa loa
TATAATGACTAAATTTCTGAAAAAAATATCATTAAAGGTAGCTCTTACTAGAAGAAATTATCCTAAATTATATATAACAATGTCAAAAAAAAGCAAAGAAATTAAGACAAGTTAAAACCTAAATAGATAAAAGAAGATAAGACTAACTCCAAGATAAAAGTCATATAATTCGTTAGCATTTATTCTATTCCTGAAGTTGTAAATGTTTGCGTCATTACAATCTTCACGCGACGTATCACTTGGAATTTCAGCGGCTGCAACCGAACTAGTCATTGCTTCGATAAAACGTTCAGCAACCGCTTTTTCTGTGGATTCCAAAGTTTTCCATATTTCTTCCGATTCAATTCTTAAAAATGGAAATTATTTCACACAAAAAATGTTTCCATTAATAAGTTTTCTTTCGCAAAAAAGCTCAAAGGGGTTTAACTGGAAATAGACAAAAACGAAACATTAGTGAAGAACCACGAACCATAATCAGAATCTAACCAAACTTCCAAATAACATCTCTCTGAATTCAAACAATATGCATGAGGCGAATATCAATTCCAAAAACTAAATACCTCACATTAGCAAGTCTCCGTTCGATTTGCAGATGCCGCTGTTTTAATTCTTCGGCAACGACATCGGTTGCACTTACCGTAGACACTGTGTCACCAAGCTGTCCTCTGGAAATTTTTGTTTTGAAAATATAAAGCTAAAAAAGGGTAACGTAATAAATGACCGATTTGGAATGAACTACGAAAATTTTGGGAAACGAATCCAGAAATTTTGAAAGCTCATCCAAGCGAATTAGAAGTTGATATCGACTCTGCCGAATTTGGGAATTTAAAAATATGTGACAGTGTTGACCTAAATTCAAATCGTTTCGGCAGCATGAAAGTAGCATGGTTTGCTTCAATAAACCGCTGCTTATCCGCTTTTGAATCGAGTGATTCTTTAAATCCACAAAGCTCTGCCAAAGCATCCATTTCTTTCTGACATATATCTTTCCGCGCTGTGATTGTACAACTGATAAAACCTTGTAACCACTGATCCATACCAAGATCCATGCACTGAATGAAATTTTGACAAATCATAATATAAAATGCTTTTTCAACTGAAACGAAATAGTATAGTATAAGCACTTTCAAGTGATTTTTCATCGCCAATGTTTTTTCTTAGAATGGTGTAAAACATACATCGATGAGATCAGAAATGTCGTCAGCAAAATACTTATGCAAAGCTGCATTAGCTGCCTGCACACATAACAGATATTCATTTCTGGCTTTCAAACATTTCAGTTTTACCGTGTTGTATTTTTCAAGTCTCTGAAAATTATTTTGTAAAATAAAGAAGGCAGAATGTCTTTGCAACTTATTAAACTTTTATTAGAAATAATTTGTTCAAATTTACCTTATTATAAAGCTTTGCCAAACATCGATGTTTACGAGTAATACCAAGCTTAGTCGGATTATTCTCCTCATACCTCGTCTTATTTTCTTCAACTTGGCGAAATTTACTTTCTATAGCTGAACATTCGAGAAAACAAAGCTGTAAAGAAAAAACTTTTATTTTTGATAAAAAAACTTATAAAAATAGTTAAAACTGGGAACTGGAAGCAGTATGAAACACAACATGCACAATTTTGCAGATCAATGTAGTACTGATATAACCTTGGAATATGAAATATAACCTTAGAATATTATCTACACGGGGATAATACAGTCTAAAGTCAGTGACACATACAGTTCGGAACTGATTACCTCAAAAGAGTAACATACCTGATAAGTTCTCATGGCAGTATGTAGTTCGTTCAGCACTCGACATATTTCACCGTGAGCGAGTGCCCCTATCTCGCGACACTGTAACACTGATTCCTAATCATAACAGAAGGTACAGATTAGTTTAAATTATATTTTTGAGAGAACATGTTATGAGAAATTATAATTCCTCGAGCCCATGAAGAAAATGAGGAGCAAAATTAATTAATACATGTTTCGAATATCAAAATTGACAATATTGCATGTATAGAGAAGTCTTAAACCGTATTTTTGGAAAATCACCAAGGCAATAAAAAATCTTCGCACGAAACATAAATAGTGATGGTCTTTCTTTCTCAACACCAGTCAGAATCTAACAGAAAAATAAATGATTTGACTCAGAAGCAGATGAAGGATATAACGATAAATTACTCGTTAACGACCTACAAAGTACACAATTGCTGCCTGTTTCACAATCTGAAGGAAATTATGACACAGCAATGTAAGAAAGAAGTAAAAGAATTTGGTGCACTCTCCACAAATTCCTATGAAGATAAAGAGGTAACTGATAATCAAATCCTTTATCACTGAAACCTTCATTATTCAAGTACAAAAATTTCAGAAATATATTAACATTACAAACACCTTTCCAGGACCTCCATCAATATCTCCAACAGATATTTGGAGAGTCGATACTGTATAGCAAATAGAAAAGTCAGTATTAAACAAAGTCTGGACAAAATAACTTATTTAGAATGTGCAGAATATATCGGTGGAATGAGAAGAGAACTGTAGCAAGAATCAAGGAAAATATCGCGTACGTATACCGCACTGAAAAGAGAAATAGATCCCGTTCATTCATTAATGTAAGCGATGTGGAGATGATAAATACCGCGGAGAGTGTGATAGAACTGAGATGGAAGCATCCGTCTCTGTGCTATCACACTAAAAAAGAAAGCACAGATAAAATAACGGTAGAATGAACGACCGTTCTGAAATGGTGGTCTCAAGGAGATTCGCCTATTCATCAAACTCAAACCAAGCCGTTTTTATCACATATATTGCTCTATCAATCCAATTTTTATTCAATACGTTCCCTTACTTGCATTATCAATATACTGTATTCCATGCGTTCATGTTTATCCATCCATCATGTTCAAGGAGGGATTTATGTTGATAACGTAATCTTTCAGCACTAATAATCGAAGATATCTATCATTAAAAACCTTTTGGTAACGAACAATTAGCTGTTTATTTGGTAGTCGTACATGTAGTAATAGAGTATATTTTTAGCCTGCCCGTGTAAATAAGTTTCAGAGTTTAAGTTTCTTTTAAATAGGTTTTAAATGTGCAAATAATTTTTTTTTTTTAAGAAAAAGTCATACTTTTCGAAAAATACGTTGTAAATCATCTGCTCTCTGAGTAATAAGTACTGTAAGACGAGCTGCATACAAATCAGCCAATGCCATCTTTTGCTTAGCTTCCTCTTTTGTTTGATCTACCAGCTGTTGCCACAACCCACAGGTTGAATGTAAGGTCCAAGAATCGCGTCTGAAAATCTATGAAAATGAAAAAAAAAAGTAATAATAATAAATTTCAATAATGCCAATTAAATTAGGATTTGCGCAATGCATATGAAGTAGAATTATACAATCCCGGTGTGAAATAGTAATCAAATAAACGAATGGATTTTTACAAAAAAGCATATAACAGAAAGTCGTGACAACAATAATCGCAGGTCTATTTTTTCGCCACAGTCAAAAACAAAGAAATTTTTGCTCCTTTTAATTTTCTGAATATAAAAGGTGTTATTGCGGCATTATTTTATAATAAAATTCCATTTATAACTAGTGGCTTTCACTGTCACACTGTCTTACCTAATAAAGTCGCTTCTGTCGCTTCTGGAGATGGTCGTGACAAGCAAAATAGTGTCAATGCCGGGGGTAACTATTTGCAGCCGTTTCTCGTCAACTCGACCCAACATTAAATGCTAATAAAATTTTGGCATACAGAAATCCTTAACTCACCGCCAATAAGAGTTCGTCATTCATATGAGTAACCTACTTGTTTCAACGCACCTACCTGTTTTAGGTGGTGGATTACTTACCTTCTAAATGAATTTTTAAGTTCGTTCTAGACTAGTACTCATATGCATTACTTATAGTTCGGCAACCCGGCAACCCCTCTTCATCTCCTATAGCTTCGTCACAAGCTTTCCCATTCTTTTGCTACTTATGAAAAAGGAGGGACTACAAATAAAACTAAGTCTGAAAAGTGCATATTGTTATAAACGCATATTATCATACTCCGTAACATATTTTTCAGAATATAAATCTCCTATGAAATTTTAATAATTTGTAGAAATCGACAAAAATATAAAACCTACTTATACCGCTCATTTTTATGCTTTTGCATAATATTTTTTGCAAGTTTTTCGAGCTGTTTCCCATACTCGCCATCAAGTTCCGCCTTCCTCCGATAGTAATCATTTAGTTCCAATAAAATAGCAATCTGCAGCAGTTGATTTCTCGAGGAAATTTCAAGAACAGCTGCATGAAAGTCCCTTCCAGTCTGTCTTACTAATCAAAAATGAATCTCATTCACGGTAGCTAATTATAATGCCAAATTTTCAAAAAGAATAAAACATTACTTTAAAAGTTGCAAAACTACTCGAATCATGCAGAAGAAAACTGCAGACGATATGATTTACCTGTGCTTCTGTTCGAGTTTCCAAACAACGCAATTGCTCATTCAGCTGGGAACGAATTTCTGAAAATTCAAACTTTAACTGAATAAGATGGTTAAGAAAGAAATACAAGGTAATCTGCATCTTTAGTTGGGTTCTATATAAATTCATACCAAATACCCACAATTTCTTGCCAAAAACTAAAACAAAAAAGTCCTGAGTCACACTATAACAAGCACTACACAAAACTAGTGACCAGAGTTTCCACACCTATTTTACTGCAACTAAGTGTTTGTTATGAAAGACAATAACATAAATTCACAGCATTAGAAGCAAAGTTAGAGTAAGAAATAAAACTACCTTAAGTCCATAATTTATGTTCCTAAATACCTTAGATATCTGTCAAAATACTGACCCCCACTTTATAAAGAACCACCAGCAGAATGAAGCAGCTGCTCCAATCTTCTAATTTTCTGAGTTCTTGCATCAGCCAACCTTCTCACGTTGCATGTTTGAAGGTGACTATGATATACATAAACTTCGCTTATGTGTTTCCATGATGTCATTGGATGAAATAATCTCTTCTTCATTAAATATGGAAGCTTCTCTTGGTTTAAAATTTTTGAAGAAATTACTTATAGTGTTACGTTTTTTTGATCCGGACGGAGATGAAACAAAAAAAAAAAAAAAAAAGACTAAAGAGCAAAGAAAAAGAGGCAAAGCGCGGTGAAACTAGAAGCAATTAAATTTGACGACGAATAAGGTTTAGAGCAAAAGGAACAGATGGACAAATTAATGACTTACTGCTCATATCAACAACCTGCTCAACTGTACGACTACTGACCGCACATAGCACTGCCCGAACCATTGAATTTCTCCAAATTTATGCAGGCGCAACACAAAATACTATCAGCAATAGCAGAAGGCTGTAGTGATAGCACTTCAAAATGCGTACATCCAGAACGGAAAGAAAAATAGAGTAAGACTTTGGGAAAATCACAAGTAAATTGTAAGCAACGACAGCACGAAGTTTAGCAACGAATAACCATCTATTCATTCTTTCACAAAAGAGCAATTTTCGTTGTACGCTAACTAATCATTATAAGAAGGCTACCCTTTGTACAAAGATGATTTTTCTAGGTCCACTGTAACAGTGTTTAGTTACTGGTTAAGATGCATTTTATATCAAATGGGGTCTGCTAACATTCCAATACCGGCATCTATTTTGTGGACGTTCGTTTATATGTTCATATCGGTGCAGCAGATGAAACAACTCCTTCATAAATACCAAAAATACCTAGGAATAACAATGCAACGATGGTCTAAATGCGGGCAAGAGTTATGCAGTTGCCCTTTGCGACAATGGCTATAAAATATACAATTCCAGAGCTATACGAAGGAATTTCCGTACATATCATGGATCAGAACAGCAGTGAAAACAGCACTACTGCTAGCCATCAAAGCGCTACGAAAATGGGGTGCTTCATGGATAATGCGGAAAAAGAATTTTCAGCTAAGAAAACTGAATTATTTCTGACAAAATAAACGTTAACAGCAAAATTCTAGGAGGCATACAATAAGCAAAACAGCATCTTTCCGCTGAAATGCCCTTATAACCTTACTATATCCTCATTTCTCAAATTCCCCTCTCCTGATATTTCTGCTACTATTACTACTGCAATTATATTAATATTATTATTATCAGTACTGATCTGATAATGACTTGGACGAACAATAATACATTTACTTACAAATGAGTTTATAATTAAGATAATTATTTCGTAGCATGAATGACAGTCTCAGATCAGTAATGAAACGGTTAGCGATACTATATACTGCAGCAGCAACAGTAAAAAAGATGCTAGTTTTTGGGAGGATATACCTACCTCATTAAAGTATGAAATAAAATGGCTGTATGGTTTCGAAGCGTAATGGCTTAAATAACCAGTGAAAATCTCTCAGATGTCCACTAGTCAAGGAAGATACTGACAATAATTTATCTACTTCATAAGCATCATTTATAGGGGACATATACGCACCACATCGTAGAGAAATTCGTTGCACCAAGAGAGCAGAGGTCAACACTTAAAGCATATCACTGTCAAAATACTTGAAAGCTATTTGGCGGAACGCTTTAATAAGAACATCATACACTATGAATAACGCAGAATTACTGCTTCGAAAGCTATAAAATCCCTCATCCACAAAAAATATGGATAGGTACACGCAAAATACACACATACACATACACACACACACACACACACACATGACAGGATATATAACCTAGCATAATATATCACATACAGACAAGTACGATCAATGAAATCACTGCTTATTAACAAATCTTGTAGTTTGCTAATGTTAGTAACAACATAATTAATGAGAGTAACAAATGTTGTTAAGAAGTGAATTAAATAAACAACATGATGACTCTGAGAGGAATGAGAATAGAACAGGAGAGTTAGAACAGAAAAACAAAGCGGAACAGAATAGAACCAAACAGGAACAGAATAGAACGGAAGAGGATATGAACGGAAAAGGAACAGAGCAGAACAAACCCGACCCGAAACATGTGTCACCACGTCAATAACGCATATAAATTGCAATCATAATCTTCCCTCCTGCTTTTGCTCCTCTCCTCATTTATTCTCTTCTCATACTCTTTCTCTCGTTTTTTTTTCTTAAATTGTGCGAGGTGGAAGAACAAAAAGAAACTAAATGCTACGAAACGAACTGACGG
>NW_018108251.1:202703-213162 GCF_000183805.2 Loa loa
AAATCATCGGATAATCTTACAGCGACCCTCTAACGACTACGAAAGAAGAGTAATATGTTACAGCTAAGTTGGAGTGTTTTGAATAATACTCAACTTGTGAATAAGCTGTTAAAAGACGCTTTCAAATTCCTCTTCCACTTCATTTCGTACTTCACATTTCTTTATTCTTTTCCTCCTTTCATTTGCAGATTCATATTTTTCTCCATGACCAAGTTTAATTTATATTTGCATTCATGACCAAGTCTAATTTATATTTGCATTCATCATCAGATGCTATCATAATTCTAGTGTACACTAACAGTTGACATAAGAATTCTTAATATAGAATCAGTCATCTTAGGTTAAGTTTAACCATTTTGAATCAGTGCCAAACTGAACGTGAACGACTTAGTATTGAGAAAAAACAGCTTAGGTAACAGTGAACGACTTCTAAACATCGAATTCTCTTTAAGTAGCATTTTTGGAAGGAGGAATGTCTAACTCAACTCGGTTATCTCTGTTAGAAAATTGGAGCAAAGAAAAAGTAATTGTATGAGAAACAGTCAAAGATCAGTAATAACCGATCAATAATAGCTTGCCTTTAACGAGATGTTCGAAGCTGTGGAGTGCGGTTTTGCTTTTGGTTAGTGACATTTTACGAATATCACTGACTGCTCTCCCAGAACCCGGTACTGTCATAGTTTGCCGGGGCGGGAATCTGAACGGGAATCTGAAATGTTGGACCGATACTGATGTATGAAACTGATAACAAAGTTGATACATCGAAAAATCCCAGTAGATAAGATTTCCATAGCTTCCTACAATGAAGACACCCATAATGGAATGTTGTATAAAGCAATGCATCGAAATGAGAAAACAAATGGTAAGACTTGGCAAAGTCCAGTCATCCCATAAGGCTCTCCGAGCGTAACATCCTAAAAATGTTTTGTCAACAGTGAGAATTTATTTTGATGTTCTTCAAAAATTTCTGCGAAAAAAATTAGGATGATTTGTAAAATTTATGCAATTTTATCGGTAGGTTATTTACGTGATTAAATTCAGGACACTATGGATTTAGCTAAAAACCACGCTGTGAAACCTCCAGGAACTCGCCCAACCGTTGAACACTCCAACAACTGCGTTGATATGTTCAGATTCTGCTGCAGCACATCATTCATTTACAAATAAATTTGCAAAAACAGTCTTAAGGAGTAGTGTAATTCAATCTCGTTTAAAAGAGAAAACTTCCTATTGTTCGTAAACAAAATAAGAGGATCGATAAGAGAGATAGGATTATCGGACATCAGCGCAATTGGAGAAAGCATCCGTTCCCCTCTCATAAAAAGCAAAGATTACTTTGGATGAGCATTTTGTAAATTTAGAAGAACTGCTACACACATCAGAATTGTGAAGGACTTTCTGTACTCGAAAAAAAAGGTAATACCCGGAACTCAAGCAATCGACAGTCTCGAACAATTCCAGTAATGAGGCTATCACACCATATAGCCACACCGGTACCTTTTAAACATGATGAAAACCAAAGTTTATGCCCATATCCATCGTTACAGCATGCTTCATTTTCGTTCGCATACATCATTTTCCTCTTGCAGCTCGCTGATGGTCATTCCAGCCCACAAAAATCCCCCCGCCCTTCCCGTCCCAGACTACTGGTAAATAACTTTACAATCACAGCTCTAGTCGCACCACACTCATTTACAACGAGTAAATGAATAACATTTAGATGGCGGACTGTAATGTCACAATGAAGAACAGTGGGTTTATTTCTTGATTAGAATCCTCTCCTCTTTGCATTAATGCGTTACACCTGGGTCGTCCCACAGTTACACGTATAAACCTATAATCTAGAATATACAACACAATATCCACTGCCTAGAGATCTGATAGTATAGAGAAATTAGACAGGAGTGGAATATAAAAAAGCACACCCGGTATATAGTAATTTGTGTAAGTCCTCGAACAGTGCCCGTAGCACAAAGTTTAGTCCCAGAATCAAATCCAAACTTCGCTTTCCTTCTGTAAAACACACCAATTTATGACCTCTTCACAATTCCATTCCTGATCATGCACGAAAAACTGAACTGTTGCTGCTACTTTCAAACGCATACCACATCAACATGTAACCTCAACCACACCGCTCACTTGAAACCAAAGTACTGTCAGCTCTTGCCTCATTCATACAATCTAAACACTGAATTTTATTTGCGAAAACTGAGTTTCCCCGTATTTTTCTTACCGATGATGATATTTCATTTGATTTTGCATAAACAAACTGGCCACTTTAATTGCACCGTATAAATGCAGGACAAAACTAAATGGCACAACTGGAAGTGAAGATTTCATTTGAAAAACAAATGTTTTTAACGGAAAGATAAGTATAGATATAAATAAGGCTTTTCAGTACAATCACAATGAAAAGGAAGCATGATGTAAACATGGACTTCAATCGAAAAAAAATAGAAAACTAAACAAAGTGTGGATAGTATGCACAGTGAGGGTGCAGGTGCCAAACGATGGCTCATGTATCGCATCACTCGTCATAACTATCATTACAATAATAATTTGTAAATAATTACCATTACAATCACAGTCAACATTACAATACTGGTAGAAAGCATCATGTATCCTATCATTCTATGTAAAAAATTTTAAAGATGAAGTTAAGAGAATGTCACTTCAGAACTTCAATATACTGATCTACAAAATAAAAAATTGACAAACAGTATAAACTTGGAAAAGAAAAAACTGTAAATTTTAGTTCCAATGAAGAGATCCCGTTAAACTGAAACAGAAAGATGCTTCAAGCAGTGGGATTAGTATAAAGATATGGCGCTTGTCACAATCAATACATCACATATTACACACTTTTATTTAAACAACTGATACATCAATTCCCGAATGAAAATACAGGAGTAACAAAATATGGAAATAGAGAACATGAAAATGTCTTTTCAAGTCAGTAAACCTCTAATTTCACGATGAATGTTACACAAATATTCCACATATGAGGGCATACTCGATGTACGATCTTCAACTAGAAATTTCTTCATCCAAGCTTCTAACGCATCCTGCTGTCGAATCATGAACAGTTTCATATGTCGCAACCGATTCACGTTCACCCGTTCAATAACGTAACGTACAGCACGTGATCGTGCATTGTCACGTTCCGGCACAACATGCTAAAACACATTTATTAGGATAATTTAAATAGATGAAATCAGTGAAAATAATTGTAGAATATGTAAGCTTTCAAATGAACCATTTAAAATACAAACATTCTCCACGTTGAGATGTGCGACTGAATTAGAATTAAAGACATCTTGCACCCAATCCTGTGGCACCTTTAAACCAATCCATAAGAACATCATGATACCGTTAAAAATCATATACGCTTTCTCTGGTAACAAGTTATCATAAGAAGCGCGTATGCATGTCGGTAATGTTATCTGAAAATCATTATGAAAATCTTTACAATAAACATTAATGTGAAGCAGTGAACTTCCTAAAAAAAAAGGCATGCAAATTTAATACCTCAGTAGGTTGCTGCTCAAGAATCAGGTCAGAAATAGGAAACACTGTAGGATATAACAAAGTTAATGCATCCTCTGTCCTCAAGGATGGAATAAGATGCATTAGATAAGCTCTATCATCCACTGATATGTCGCTACCTGAAAAAAATTTTAAAGGCTCCTTTTTAAAAGACAATCAAATTGACCTCTATTTTAGACAGAAGAAAGCAAAAAACATTTGAATAGCTTAAATGACGAAGAAAAACTGATTGTACAACATAAGCAAATTGTAGAAGTGGAACTAAATAATTGGAAACTGACCTCCACTAAGTGCATCATTCTTTATTATGCAGTTTGCAAATAACGGCAAAAGTTTCAAACATTCTGGCAAAATAAGTTGCCCAAGCGGTGCATGCTCGCTGCATTTCTCACGGTATGTTGCCAGCATGTGCGCGCAACGTGCATTCACCGCCTCCCGCATTTCCTTAGGAGATTTGTCGCGCAAAACATACTCCGCTGGAAAAAAAAATTACAAATTATAAATCTAGAAATGTGTTCAAAATAAAACGAAAGTTCCATTTTGAAAACAAAAATAAGTCCCGAAAGTACGGGTTGCGATAACTTTTACCTTGCTTGAAGAGGAAAGACGTCAAACAGTCCAAATCAGCAACACGGTAAAGCTGGTTATAATCTGATGAAACAGCCAAAGCAAGATTGTGGATGCGAAGTCTTCTCTGTCCACTACATGAAGTAAATAGTACAGCTGTTTGTAAATAGGCGCTTCCTTCCGGCAATTTATCGTCATGTCGAATTTCTACGTGAACTGCCTGAAGTAAATGTTGAAAAAGCACAGTTTCATACAGTTACTGCTGATATAAATTTCATTATAACAGAAATTCACTTGATCACAATCAATAGCACCCATTTCCAGGTCCGTGCTATTATCCATGAAGAAAGAACCGAAGAAACCAGTTGGCCGCAAACCTGAAAGTAACAGTCAGTATAAAAAACTATTAACAATTACTGGGACAAAAGAAAGAAAGAAAAAATTCTTATATCTTCGCAATAATCTTAAATAAATAAAGACTAAAGCCAGTACTTACCAGTGGATGTACGTACTCTTATCATTACATCAAACACAATTTCACGACTTATGTCGTGGGAAAGATCTGCCAAGAAACGTTCGCTATCTTTTTGCGTCTAAAATGATATTCCATGTAACGACCAAACAAATTAGCTGCTAAAACTAAAGCGATAAAAGAAAAACATATTGCGCATACCACACTTGCTAAACAAATTAAGAAATGATTACAACATACTTCAAAGTATTGATATTTGTATATGGAACCACCCGTCAGAGAGCAAACGGGTGAAAGTGATGCAACATCCACGAAGGAATTTGGGAACAAGAATAAATCTACGGCGCAACCTGCTTTCACACATTCTTCGCCTAATTTACTGTAAAAATCGATGTGCGGTTGTAAAACAGTCTGAAACAAATATTGTTAAACGGATGAAAGTGCAAAACTTGTCGTAATGTAACTACGATAGCATAGTACTGTTATACATACAAGCAAACAAATTCAACGTCAAAATCAAGAAAGCTTTGCTCCAGCAAATAAGTTTTTAGCACTGTGAAACGCAAAACAATAAGTTCAGTCAAACCATCAGATTGACTAAATTAATGAACCTTTTCCTTGTCGGTTCCAAGCAGCTTCCGATCGTCACGATTTTTCAACTTTCCAGGTGCATCCAGCGACGGTAAATTAGTATGGAATATGAACAATTTGCCTGCTCTATCAGCACACTGAAACTCTGCTTAACTATGAAGTTGCATGGATATTATAATTGTGTGTCTCTTCGTTAGTTTCGACATATTCAAACCAATGGGAAAAATCGTGCGTACTTTTAATGCATCCAGACCAGCCTGGATAACAGGGCCAAGTATTGTTTCAGTGATTCGCGTTTCGCCAAAGATCTTTTCAATTTCATGCAACAAGCTCAAAAAATATAAATGATAACTGCAATGAAACGAGCAAAATTTAGTGTTGCTGATTTTTCATTTTAATCAAAATTATCTACAACGACTCCACTGATTATCATAATATGATATTTTTTATTCCCTTCTTGAAATACAAAGAGGGCTCTTCACTGCGGTGTATAAGAATGATAACAGCTAGAATTCTGTCGAAGTGAGGCAAAGCAAAATATATTTTTGCATACTTTAGATATGACAGGAGAAATTTTCCCGGTGGATATTAAATTCAAGCAGTCTAGCATTTGAACTTTTGCATCGACCAAACTAATGATTCTGGAATTATGATCATAAACTAGGGGAAGCCCATGCGAGTGGGAAATCACCAAGAGTGTTAAACTTGAATGTATGGAGGATTTGATGTTCTACCTATTCAGAACAACATCGGCCTCCTCCAATGTTACCAAAAATCCGTCCACCAATGGGACAAAAACATCGTCCACGTCTCCAACGACCAACATTTCAGGTTGACCTATATGACTTTTCAGATTATAGAAGTGAATAGTCTGGTCGTACGTTGCAAATCCAATACGCAAAGACGATTTCACCTGACCCACTTCTCTGCAACATTATCTATAACAGCTAAAAACAAAATCTTTCAATTCACAGAAATGAACTTTTATTTCGATTACCATTAAGAAGCACAAACAAAAATTCATACTATATTCCCACAAGAAAACCCAACACATTTCATTATATGAACGAAACGAACTTGGGTAAATCGTCCAACAAATTTCGAATATTTCTACAAAATATTGATACAAGGCCACATTGCACTGCAGAATACGACACATCCAGCATAAAAATGAATGCAGGTTCTTTTGGTTTCAAACCATTCTGGAAATGATTTTGAGAACAAAAATAGCTTGAAAAGTTCCATACTTCGTCAACTTTGGAATTCAAAATGTGCGAATCATGGAAAAACAAACCTTGCAATATGGTTTCGTTGCAACAAGTTCATAAGACCCAAGATATTGTTCAGGACGATGCTGGATATCAGTGCGACGTCCGGTGTGATCCAAGTGAGCAAAATACGAATCATCCACTAAAAATAAATAAGAGCACTGGTAAGCCAAAATGAATGCTCTCTGACGGGGGAAAACTATGAGTCGACACATACCCGCTGTGGATGCAAAGCAAAACGGGCATCTGAAGCGCCGACCACCATCTTGGAATTCCATAAATGGACACATGTAGGCTTTGCAACGATGACATCTCACGGGACCCAATTCTCCAAGATCCACGATTGGGAGTTGCATCTGCACATTATTTAAAAAAACATACTAGATATGTTTACCAACAAAATTAAAAAGAGGAGAAAAGAAAAAACTATAGAAGGTGATAGTTCAGATGCTGAAAATGCAAGAATTTTAAGTGAATAATTATATACTGTATTGTTGATATCTCAGTTCTCGTTATTTTTTGCGCTTTCTGCTCACTACGAGTGAAAAGAAATATATTATGAAGTCTAGTAAGTCTAGTAATCGACAAATTTCAATGCCATAAAACTGCGCCCACATGTACCAAAAATCATTTTTTTTTTTCGAAATATCGTTTCAGTGTTCGATCAACTGGAAACTAAGCCAAGTTCCAAAAAAGAAAAAAAACTAAGCCAAGTTGTTCCAAATGGATCATCAGTTAAGATTATGAAAGCATTCTGCCAAAGATCAAATGCTGCTGCAAATTCGTATTTCTTAAAAGTCACAATAACAGTTACGACTGAAAGAGATTAAATTACAAGTGCAAACATATAGCTTCCTACATTTGAATTTTATGCCATGGTTTCAACTGTTCAAATGCCAAACTAATGACATAATAAAATACCTCATCTGGATGCAAACGTGCAAAAGGAGTGACTGCCACTGCAAATGGCATCTGTGAATTTTTTAACATATCAGATGATGCAGGTGCGACATAGAGCGTAGATCGCATAAATTTCGGACTACAAATGCCTGAAAACTAATAATGAGGATTTTAAATTTTTTAAAAAATCCCAAGTATATTTAAAAACTGTCAAATCATCTCTTTCTCACTTAAAATAAAAGGCCTTGACCTCTTTCTTCAAAGAACTTTCAAGAGAATCCTTCAACTGCAAGACTTATAAAGGGGTTACCAGCAACTAAAGTTCCACTAGCTCCAAATTAGTTTTTTTCAAAACCAAAAAATTTTCAAACTCTAGTCCATACCTTGATCCTGAGCAATAAACTCAGTTGATGTCAATGGCGGATGTTCAGCTGTAGGATAACCGGTTGGAAATGTCCCACTCCTTGTTGAACGATCTTCTTCGATTACTTGAACCTAAACTTCGAAATGTATGGCGAAAAAAAAAAGTTCCAGGATATGCACCAGTCTGTGAAATTTCTATTCTAAGCACAAGAGAATGAGATGAATAAATTTTATGAACATACCACACTTGGCATCAGATTCGGATCCAAACGAGGTTTCTGCTGATACAATCCTGCAGCAGGTGGTCCAATTATTTCTCCACGCATTGATGGTTCAGCCGTTCCAGTACTGCCAGTACCATAGTTAACGGGGGGTGCGCTAGGCACTGATGAAAGGCCAAGCGATCCAGAAGGAGAGTTACTATACGCCCCAGGAATTTGTGGGGGCATGGACATCTGTGGACCACTGCTGCCAGCAGCTTTTGGAAAAGTATCTATTCCTGTGAGACCACCAAATGTTGTATGTTTTGTTTCAGCTTTACCTCCAATTCCTGGTGCAATATTATGCGTGCCAAAATACCGTTGCCCCATGGATGGATCCGGCGGTGGTACAAAACCCATCGATGGCAATGGTGGCACAATTTCTGTACTAGGTGCCATTTGTTGAAGTGAGTGGGAAGGAAGCATGTGTGGAAATGTCCCCGCACCAGGTACTGAAGGTATGTTCCCAATGAAAGTTTGCATCGAAGGCGCGGTTCCGATCTGTGTGGGTGTCAAAGTTGCAATCGTAGTAGAGGGCACAGAAATCTTGGCTGATATTAATTCTGAATCTGAAATGAATTTCCCTTGAAGTTATTCAAAAAAAAAGGACCAATTAAAAAAACCCTATTGTTTTAATGAGTTCTTGGAAAACAACCCTGAAAAACAAACTTGTATGAGGAGGATTAAACGGGGCATGCTGCCGTACATCATTCGGGGAGTTACTGGGTAGGTTAGAGATGAGATGAGTTCCACCATTCACAGTCATCATCGGTGTCTTACCATTGTTCATTTCTGCAAATACTTCAAGACTTTAAAATGAAAAAAAAAAATCTCGATGGTAGTTTTATTTTCGGTCCAAGCATGCAACAGTGAGAGATGCATACGTAATGCCATAATGCGAACCGAGATTTGCAGTGCACTGCGGTGGAAATGCTTGCTGCCCAATATTTCGTCCGCAAACTGTTCCACTTTGTAGCATCATGTTCTGCAAGAGCTGTTGGGAAATTCATTTCGAAATACCTTTGAAGAACTTGGATAAGTAATAAAAGAAGTGGCTCTTTCATGTCCTCAGTGGACAAAATTTGTAAATAAAAGAAGCACCTGCGGGATCTGCCCATTATGGGGAACGGTAGTGTCCGGTGTCACATAATTTCGTCCCTCATTAACTGCACCTGAAATTCATGAATAAGCTAACAGTAAGACTTGACATACCTTTCCTGAGGAATCAATGAAGCTCTGTGTACTATGTCTAATGTCACACAGATGTTACGCAGATTAAATATTATCTCAGTGTCGTTTCGTTATATTCTAACTGTCATTTCTCCCAGTTAACAGTGGGAGCTAAGTAATAGAAGAAATAGCTGTATAGGACACCTGCGCACCTTTTACATTGTGATCACCCACCGGCTGTCCTGCTTGCATGAAAGTTGATGGTACTGCTGTACGGTACATCTGAAAAAACTTTTCAATAAGAACCACATTACTAACAGCACACAAAAAAACAACCCCACCCCACCAAACCTTTGTGCAAGATTTCTGAAAGCTGAACAGTGCCGTCGTGGCACTGCACCGGTGCCGCTATGAAACGGACTCTGTCTTGCAACTCCTTCGTTGCATGCAGTGGGAGTGGTTCTCATACCCCCCTGAAAAGGCCATTGATTCTTGTGGAAATTGAGTAATTGGAGCCCTGTGTGAGCGACTTCACGCCATTTTCGTAGTGTAGTGATCATCCGGACAGCCTGGTTCTTCGTAAGAGCAAGAACAGACCACTGATGATGGAACTGCATGTCCAGAACTGGCCTATTGCAGGAAACCTGTGACGCAATAATTTTTAACAAGAACATTTTCCCAGTCATAGTTCATCTGAACATCTTACCACATTTTCGGAATGGTAGAGGCTGGTCCGTGCTTGCGGGACGTACTAGCAGGATTTTCCAGAAAAGGTCCACCAAAAACATGTAACTATATGTAAAGATAATTATGGTGAGGACATTTATGTTAACTGTTACCAAAACATATCCATTTCCCATCAACTTTCACTAGATTTAAATATTAACATCTATTGCACATTATTTCACCATTGCCTGCTATCACAAAATCCAAATGTATCATCATTGCATATAACACCTCATTAAACAATACATTGTGCGTTTAGGAAAAGTTACCAAGGAAGCATCAAATCATACACGTCATCAAACATCCCAAAAGTCCACTTGGATGCAAAAATTCTGAACAAATTGAAAAGAAATTAAATGACCCATTGTTTCCGCTCTAGACTGTTGCCCACATCACTGATTTTACATCACAAAACAAAACAGAAAGTTACAGGTAACATATACACATAACAATTATGTCGCTATACGATTTAGAAAAAAAAGATGACAATAATAAGAACCAATTAGTACACAGTAAAACCTTAACAAAACATTATATATATATATATATATATATATATATATATATATATATATATATATATATATATATATATT
>NW_018108251.1:213363-235044 GCF_000183805.2 Loa loa
ATATATATATATATATATATATATATATATATATATATATATATATTTCTGTTTTTTCACATCAAGGGAATTCTCCTTAAGGCACTTTTCACAACCTTACAAGAACAGCTAGTTATAAACAGCATCAAATAAAAAGGCTCAAAATCGGGTCTACAATAAACTATTAAAAAACAAATACATTACACTTACAATGGGAATATTTACCAGTTCAATAAAAATATGGAATTCACACTACTACTTTGAGGATAACACACTTGAAAGAGGCAAACAATAAAAACAGATGACTCACATAATTATAGACTATTCTTTTTTATCGTTTGTTTATTTTGTTACGGCGTTTGTTCAATAAACGGTTATTTGAATCTTTTAAACTTTTAATATGGATATCTTCATTGCCAACACGCATCGTAGCTAGAGTCATTTCCATTTCATCCTGAATTCATTTCCATCAACTAATTTTTATTTTCATCAAGTAAATATGACTCACTTCCGTTTTCTTAACGATCAGAATGTCCACAACATTAAGACAACTGAGAAGTGAAAATATTAGATCTTTACGATGAGAAAGAATAGAAACTAACTTGCATTTCTACCCATTGAGACTTTTCTTCCTCAAGTACTGAGGCAGTAAAAAGAGGAGTTTCTGGAACCTTCTGATAATGGATGATCCATTTATGGCTCATCGTCTGTTCAATTGTGAAACGTTCACTCGGATCAGTACGCAATAACTTTCTGATCAAATCTTTTGCTAAAAATTCTTTCTATTGACTATCTAATCATTTGATACAAACATTGAAGTACACGGATAATCCAATAAGCAATTTAAAAAAAAATCCCCTATGACAACTAAGCTTTGGCAAGCACTGACCTGCTTCGGAAACCCGATCCCATTCTGGCGAAGGAAAAGCATATTTGCCAGTTCTGATCCGATTTTTCATGCCTGGAGACATAGGTAAACCATTTGCAGAAAAAAATGGTGGAAAACCACATAACCTGTAAAAATGAGCAAATTAGGACCAAAAAACATAGTGAGGAACTCACAACACTGGAATCACCTTAAGAGAAAAATTCCGTTTAAAAACTTACAGAATATACATGATAACGCCTATGGACCACATATCGCATGATTTATCATACTTTTCAGGACCGAGAACCTGAAACGCAACTTTTCCGAGTGCTAACATTCTATTAAAGAAATGAAACAACAATAATTGTGGTCAAGTCTAATTCAAGGTATGCACGAGCTTTTACATTGCCAGATCAGAACTTCTAGCATTCCAAAGATTACGCATGTACTCTCTGACCATTTGGACTAACAACGACCTATTCGGCAAGTTGCCATTTGAAAGTGGATGCACAGCTACGAAACGCTGTATTCCGATAATAATCAGTGCCATCAAATCTTTATCTAAGTGGTCATAAAGTTCCAGTGAATCGAAAATTTGAAAATTTATTACCTCTGGTGCTGCATAATAGGGCGTATAACAAGGTGTTTCTAATGGCCTGGTATCTACAGAATCCAAGTGTTTTGCAAAACCAAAATCGGTTAGTTTCAAAATACCGGACGGTCCATCACAGCTGAAACAAAAAATAAATTCCATTAAATACGCGGACATGATAAAGCCAGTATGCGCAACACGAGAATCTGATCAAGTGAAATTATGAGGAAATACCTATAAAGTAAATTTTCCGGTTTTATGTCTCTATGTGCGATATTCAGTGAGTGCAAATGTGCAACTGCCGAACAGATTTCAGACATTACTTGCGCAGCCTCACGCTCGGTGAAAGCTGATTGTGCTCTCTGATGTATTCGAGTGAAGAGTTCACCTCCTGAAACATAAATTTTCCCCCGTTCAACTGGAAAAACCTACAGTTAGCAGTAATTTCGTACACGTCTCTGAATTATCATCTTCATCTTCAATCTTCATTAAACGCATTGCAATACATATGCAATATTTCATTGCAGCTTGCAGTTTGCATTCTAATTAAAACACAAACCTTGCATACATTCCATTACGACAAGTAAACATTTCACTTGATTGTAGGTATTTTCATAAACATCAAATATACGGACGATGTTTTTGTGATGACTAGCAGCATAGTGAAGTTCTACTTCTCGACGAGCCTTTGGCACATCGCGTAAAACCTAAAGATTGGTTATTAACATTTCTATCCAAACAAAGTCTAGAAATTAGTGAACGAACCTTTAAAGCAAATTTTTCGCCCGTTTTTCTACTTTCGCATTCCACCACTTTCCCATTGATGCCCACACCAAGTACCTAAAAATGAATTTAGAAAAATGAAGTTTGAAATAACAATCAATTTCACAAAGCGGTCCGGTAAAGAAACACTGGCAACAAGGAAGTTGAGAATTATTACTCGTTTGCAAAAACAGAAAGAGAGCTTAAATATTGCGTACTATTAGTTTACTTTACTAAGATTCAAAATGAACCACATGCCAATGCAAATTTGCACTATTCAATATTGGGCTATTATACCTAGCCTTTTTGCGAATTATCAGTTCCGTTCGATGGCACAACTTTTAGATTTTCATCGTCGTCTGTTTCTACGTTGAGCATTGCTGAGATGCTCAACATTTTAAATGCTTTCGTCTCCGGATACAAAAGATAACCGAAAAAGAAATACCTGCCGACTAATCCTATAATCGTTAGTAACCGAGTGAGTATGGATGGGCATCAGAGTTTGTGAAGGATTCGCAGTAGTTGTTTTTGACGCCTGAAAAACTGCCCCTGTAATACGACAGCATGTGATAACATTCAGACAAAGAACTCCAAGTCTGAATTTTCAAATTATCCTCTGAAAAATTTCTCGCTTCTGTCACGAAATCTCAATCGATCTTTTACACTATTTAGTGCTCTAGAAATCACACTATAGTGCGGTGTTACTACAATAATGAGGCAATGATATTGAGTATGATGAGCCATATTGTAGGAAGTTTTAAGTGGAGAAAACAATAAACACGTTAATCAGTTAATGCCAGAACGTTAACACCACCAAAAACTCAATAAGTGGAATGGACCAAAAAATTTGAAAGCTAATATCCGTAGTCTCGAAAGCTGCATATTCGAGTGTGTTCCAAAAGCGATTTGAATCTTCAAAGACGGTGTTCTAGACTAAAGGTGCTGTAGGGGTAAGGGAAAAAGAAGTCAAATTCACGCAAAGGAAGCCAGATTTGAAAAATTAGAAACTTTATAATAGGTTTTCACAGCTTACAGAAACCGACATATTACAAAACAAGACAAATGACTTACAAACGATACTCCCTTACACTCTTCTGCGTCTGGGTTATCCATTTCTCTTTCGTTTGCTTCTGTATTTCCCATTAAAAAAATGGAACAGAATATTCTGTCCCAGTTATTTGTGACTGGTACCACTGTTCCTGCCACTGTTGTGGATCCTAAAATGGAACCTTTGGTACGAAACAGCACCAGTAATAACCAAAAATGAAAGCATAATGAGGAATGCTACCAAATCAAAAACCGGCGAAAATGAAGTTGAATTTTAGCAAACTGTGCTTTTCGAGAGTTGACTGTCAAAAAAATAGCCTGCATTTGAGCTAAATTCATCAGCCCTACAAACCCAAATTTCCTACCCGAACCACGATGCACAACTTGAACCCACAACCATCTACAACAACACCCTCAAAAACATCAAAAAAACTTCAGCTATAAAATTCTAGCTAGTCGTCTCAAAGCTACTGATTGCAAGACTTATTTTCAACGTCAGTTCGCTGCATTGCAGCTAAATAATATTCCGAACTAATCAGACATTCCGAGCAGAATTTGAAGCGAGGATTTTAGTTAAACTTGGAAGATTTTAGTAAATAAATACCAGAAGTCCATCAAGTCCAAATGTCATACTTTTTTTTCCGACTGCACTATCGCTCATAATTTTATAAGTCCGGAAAATGTTTTTGAAAACTTGTTGAGCAGACAGTGGAGAAATGTAATAAGCTCCATAGGTGGCAACAAGCAAGCTTGGCTCTCGAACCTTTTGCCCAAATTTTCACTCTGCAATCAAACCCCGTAATCATGGGCCTTCCACGACCATACCAAGTCACAAAAGAGCGAGACCAAAAACTAGCCATGCATTCCATATTTTAATTTGTGTACTCTGCAATTAAAGTGTTCGGATTTCAAATTACAAAACAGATGCCTTCTGGGTTACTCCCTGAATGATCCAACTGTTTCAATAAAATGCCGCTTCAAAAACTTTTTTAATGAAAAATACCTTAGTGCCAAGCGAAAAATTCATAACAAAAAAGGAATATTAAAGAGAAATGAATACTTTCTTAACTGACCGTTTAACGCTCAGTAATCAACCAGCATGACGGAGTCAGCTCAAAATGGTTACTTCCATGAATTTAGCACGGCACTCATTCCTCCATCTTCCTGTCCTTTGCTTTCCACAGAAACCAATTTCCATACGCTATCTGAACACAGCCATTTCACCACATACCATATTAACGCCAACTTACTTTTGTAGCAAAAACAAACTTTTCTTCGTTAACGGCACGATGAGAAAAAAAAAAAAGAAAAAAGCCAAGTATTAGACTAAGTTATTGTGGCCAACTGCATTAAGTTTGCATCGCTTCAAAGCGTATGGATATTCATACCTCAAATTGAGACTGATAGCATAATCATCCAAACTCAATATTAGAAAAATTGAAGTACAAAACAAAAATTTCGAAATCTCCTCAGGTTCAGCTTCTCACTCATAAATCATATTTACATATTACATGAATTTTCGTAAAATGTAAAATTTTCGTAAAATGCGTTTCGTAAAATGCCATTGTAGTTCAGTGCTGACCTAAGTTCCCTTTTATTGTTTTTTTTTGAGTTCAATTAATATGAAATGCTCTATTAGCACCAAGGAGATGATGTGCTGTTAGCAATGCAAAAAATGCTTCATTATATTGCGGTATTTGTGTATAAAAGTAGTTATGCATTTTGTCATGTAGTTCTTCACCCATCAACTAATTTCAGTTCACTAGTTGGGCTCAGTGAATATCGAAGATAGTAAATCCCAGGAAATGGACTGCAAACAATGCAAAAGAACGAAAATTTATAAAAGTTGAAGGTTACTGAACTGTACAAACAATAACAACGATACAAACAATAACATCATCATCATAACTAGTCTTAAATTCAAAAGTACTAGCTTTTAATTCATTCCAGAATTCAAGACTATTCTACATGGTCCAGAATTGAATGAACCCCGGTATTTCTCGATTATATTAATCACACTGTTTAGACCAAATAAATAATTGTCATCTACGGCACCGTTCGCAGGAAAGACATGAGAGAAATCGATCAATTTAACAAGAACGTTTGGTGGTTGTTCCACACATGCTTCATAACCGAGCAAAATAGATGAAGCATAGAAATGATAAATCTGAAATAGTCATAACTTATTATATCCTGATATATGCTGCTAAATATTTTATCATTCTTGAATGAAAACTGAATGCTTATTTTTAGGTGGATTTCTAAAAATTTCGGAACACCGAATAAAATACCCGTTGTGAATTGAACCACTTCCGAAGCATATATAACTGCTCCAATGTCTGTTCAACCACGAAACTTTTTTCCATAAATCTTCCAGATAAAAACTCACGAAATGCTGTAAAATTTGTCTATACTACATGATCAAAAAATTTCGAACGCACTCGATCCATTTGTGTAGTTTCTTTGAAAACCTCTAGAGGTGTACATAAACAAAAACCTTCTGCTTCGAATAGTTTGATAAGTGTTCCAGTGAATTGACTAACTGATTACAGGGACATGTAATTAGCAACAAACAAACATGTGAAGTTTTTAGGATTGTGCAAATTCCCTTGAAATATCCACCAGGTGATATTGGCTTAGTAAGAAAGAAATTATTTATTGACACGATCATCTTTACAGTTCTCTTATCAAATAAACCAGACTTCTTCGGCAAAGCAGATGAAAATGCAAAGTATCGATTGCGCGATTTATGATGCAATTGATACTCGGGAGAGAATAACAGGGAAAGAGTGGGTTCGGATGAGCTCTCTCACGGAAGCTATTATTGAACAATGACCAAATGGTTTTTAACCACAGTATGCCAAACTGAACTTTTCTACATTCATTTCCTCAAGTACACTTAAATTGAACCTCCTTAATAGACACCAATCAAAAAGTTCAATAGGCACAAATTCCGCGGCATCTGCCACATCCGCTCCTATACTATCTCGCCCCAGTTACTGTGCATCCATCTTCTAGTTGCAAACTTTCACTCACTATGCTTAAAAATTCTTTTTTCAGAATAAAACAACTGCAAAATTAAGACAAACCTTGATGTGCTATTGTTGTTGAAAAGATTTAAAAACTTGAAGAAATTTGCCCATATTTTAAATCGCCAGTAAATTTTTAAGCATACCGAGTGATTAAAGATTTCCTTTCAACTGGCTACAAAAAAAAGGCGTAGCATCTTAAATTATTTTTGCTAACTTCCACAAAAAAAAAGTGAACTTAGAATGTTTACGAAGGAACAAACCGTCAACGATATTTCCCAAATTCCTGGATCTCCCCCATTGTTTATCACGAACTCGCAAATCATTTTCGTTGCAACCAAAACGCATCTCAAGAAAAAATATGCGTAAACATGAATTTCTTTAACGAAACAATGTTTTACTTACTAAACAATCAATGAATAACAAACACATGACTATTTATTAGACAGTAATTAGTAGTAGAAGTTTGAAATTCCAGGGAAATTTCTTGTTTGATATTAATTTCGAAAACCCTGTTTTCTTTTTTTCCTTTTTTTGTGGAGCTTTTCGATAATCAAAATTTTCATGAAAAATAATGCGAACAATTTGAATGCGATTAGCTGGCCAATGCAGATTGTAAACTATCCATATTTTTCCTGGCAAAGAGCAGCTGTACCAATTAAATAGGTTCCCAAATAATGAAATTTTTGTATTTCTTTTGTAATTCAAAAACAGGTATTGAGAAGCACTGAAATGTTCGCATTAATGAAAAATGAACCATCACACAAATTATACCCGATAACCGGTTAAACGGAAGCCAAGTGTTTCTTGCTCAGGATACTTCACCGCTTCGGATAATCTTTTCGCTTTTGTTGCACTAGGATCATAGGTCACTCTGCCCATTTTGATATCCATAATGCACGGACATTTATAACGATGCGTTAAATCCTCCATAACGATAAATTCCACTTCTCAAATTTCGAATATATCTATATATATATACTTGACGGATTAATGTTGAGAGATCTATAAGTAGGTAAACTTTCTCTCCCTAATTTCCTCATCCTGAGAGTTTCTGCTCCCGTTACTTTTTTTTAATCATTCCGTTCCCTTGCCAATTAATAAAAGGAGAACTTCATGTGATCATTTTATCCTGAGGTTTCATGTCTGAAATATACCAGTATTACAGAGAGAAATTTATAACCTTACTATCAGAACAGCTAAAAAAAATACCTTGTATTTCCCCCAACCTAAAAAAAATTTTTTCCAGACTAACCAATCACCTTTTCCTCCAATGCGCAGAGTTTTTAACCCATAGAATTTCGGAACAAATATGGAAAATTTCGTTAAAACATCACCGTCATCATTCTGATGCTTCAAATTATTATAGAATGCTACCTGAAACTGTTAAAGTAATCAAATTAATTTATTTACTAAACGTTCATTTACCGCATGACAGATAGATTACAGATTTCATATCTAGGAAAACGACACATATGTTTGTTTGTCTACCTGCTGCTTTAAGCGAAGCAAATAGAAGTTAGAATTTGGATGTTTCCAGTTTGTGGATGCAGGAAAATATCAGGTATCACTTGTAAACAAATGATACAAAGACTTGTCAGAGCAGCAAAATCTAGTAATATATCAAAACGATCGTAAACAGGGATTACTCCTGCCCTGAATGTAATCTTTCAATCACTTTTTCGAATTAGAATAAACAAACCTCACATACTCCTCGTACACCTTCCTGCACAGGTTTTAACAGTGTTTCACTACCAATCTCCTTTATGAGTCCTAAAAGCAAATCCTGTACACCAAACCGAAATTTATGCTAAAATCAGTGTTTATTCTGGAAATTATTTTAATGAAAATCCTATAATTTTTGTACGGACAACGAAATTTCATCACAATCTGAGGAAATAAGAGACGAACCAATTTGATGCTCGCCGTTCTTAACCACAGACGGGTGATGTCCAGCAATTTGCTCGCGATACCATTCGTACGATGCTGGTAACTGCAATGCTGCAGTACTGGTCTGTTTATCAGCCATAAGTAAAATAGCAATAAAATTAGCTCCAAACCAAAAACAATCTGTTTACATTGAGAATTTTTACCTAAACGACGTGTCGTTACACGATGAATACAAAAGCATCATACGTATGCTTCAAATGAAACTACAACTGGAAAGGTAAGAGTACGAATTGGATTTATGGACTTCAGAAAATGCAAACTGAAGAAATAATCAAGTGGCGCGGTGTTCAGACGACAGGAAGTTCTGACGTTTTTTTCTTCATCAAAACCTAGATGTCGTTTAAGTCTTAAACAATCCACAGCCTCTTCATCCAATTGGAGATAAAGAGCCACAATGGGATAGAAGATTTCAAGACTTCTTCATCTAATTAATCTTCTTCCTTACTTCATCCAGTTAATCTTCTAATGTATCTTCCAACCTGACCTCAGCACAAATAAACTCTGTAACTACAAGTTGAACTCATACCGATCTGCTAAAATACTCGAAATGATCGGCTAAAAACGGGATAGGAGTTGTGTGGATTAATGTAAAGTACTTTATGATGAATTAGCAATTTGCAAATATCATTCGAATTACCCTACCTACGTATCTCACAAATTTCGAAATAGGTCATGTTTTGTTGTAGTCACGATATTAAAATCATTAAAAGAATACGGGAAATTATGCAGAATTGTTGACAGGAAAATAA
This sequence comes from Loa loa, assembly GCF_000183805.2. Taxonomy (NCBI): domain Eukaryota; kingdom Metazoa; phylum Nematoda; class Chromadorea; order Rhabditida; family Onchocercidae; genus Loa; species Loa loa. The sequence goes on from NW_018108251.1 coordinate 222,340, forward strand.
GGGATTAATTCGAACCTGGTAGCAAAGTTCGAGCAGCGAATTATAACAGCGCACACAAATTAATCGTATCTGACGCTCCAGAAACAAGAAAAACTGGAGACCGAAAACTTCTCATAAAAGTAAAAAAATTAAAGTTATTCTAGTAAGATTTTAAAATGTGAGGGAGTGACAAGGTTTAAAATAGCATGCGTTGTACTAATTAATTTAGTGGTTTCTTTATTTTAACTTGTACAGCGTATCACACCTTTATTTGACTTACACAGAGTATTACAACTTCAAAAATGTCGGTATGCAAAGGTTTTTGGCATAAATGTTTTGACATCAGAAATCGTTTCATCTATAAAGAGCTTTTATTCCCGGAAACTCCAAACTAAACAGGGACAACTTTATCACAATTTAGTATGTGGAGATCAGAAAAAAGGACAGAAGCTCGAGAGCCCAATTAACAGACTGAAACAGAATGATCTTAAATTCTTTTCCGAAATATAGACTACTGGTGTGCAATCAGACTGCAACAAAAAAAAAAGTGTTCTGATGTTACGTTCTGATGCCTAAGTATCTTTTAAATTATTGACTAAGTGCTGCAATTACATACAATCAAAAATTAGTTTGCTTAATTGAAGTAATTCATCAAAAAAGAATCCAGTTCAGGAATTTGAATATTATAATAAATTTGGTATCACCCGTCAATTTCAACTTAGAATTCTAAATACCGAGTTCGGCCTTTTTTAAATCATAAGTCTCATTCATCCAGTTGAAACCCAACAAACAACTATGAAAAAAGCAGAAATCTCAGGAAAAAATTTCACATACCCTAAGTAAAAGGTGGAATTATGCTCACGTAAAATGGAAGTCTTCATCGCTGAAACAACAAATGTATCAACACATCAAGAAAAAAAATCATGCTGCTAAATGCTTTCAAAATATCATAAAATCTGTGCAAAAAAAAAAGAAAAGAAAAACGATAAAGTGTTTAAAGTGTTGGAACAGTCTGTAAGCCTTTAAGCATGATTCCTTTTGAATTACTAGTACTATAACAATGTTCGCTCATTTAGTTTCCAATAGAAGACTTCTAAAAAATACAACTCTGTTATGGAAATAGAGATATAATTCAAACATTAGTAATACTTAACGCTGTCGCCAAAATCTTTTCAACTTGTGTGATGTCCTCAAATTGCGTAATTTCGCTATTTAACACATTGACATAAGTATGACTTCGATTCATTACGATCGGTTCTTCGAGTGAGATGTCACCAGATAGGCTACTATCAAAGCCATTTGAAATTTCGGTAATTACAGGGGAGAGAGAAAATGCCGAATCGGAACCCCGCTGAACTGGAGTTGACGTTCGACCACACTCATTTATCGTCTTTCTTGGTCTCCTTTTCCGTTTGATTTTATTATTAATATTTTTACAAACCGTCAAGCATGACAAATATTCTGGTGGATCCAAAAGATTGAAATTATTCGACAAGTATTGGTCGCTCGTTTTTATCCAGCTTTGATAAAACTCGTTCTCATGGTGTAAGCATTTCCTGCAAAAGACTATGTCAACTTTTCACATATTTTGCTTGTCAATTTCAATTATATGTACATATATTATTTTGAACTTTGTCATTCCCTCCCATTTTAAAATTGAGTCATTCTTCAATAAAATTCGCATATTTCGAAAACTCAAAAGTGGACATATAAAACCGATAGTAAAACTCTCTGGAATTTTAGAACAAAAATAAATATCTGAAAATCAAGGTTCTTTCAGAAGTTCGCAAATGTGTACTAGTATGACAGTGCCATAAATCACAACTACAACTGACGATATTCGAAGGTCTCGTATTTTGTACATAAAAACCAAGTACTACACTTCAAGAATAGGTGGTGTTTATTTGAAATTCTAAAAAAAATCACCAAGAAGAGAGCGAAAGCAGAAAAAGACACAAGGAAGGAAAGAAAAGTAACATGTTTTTCTGAATTTTCAAGGAACCAAAATGTAGCATTATCAGGAACATGTAATGCTCAAATCTTTAACCAACTGTAATGTTTATTCGAAGCTATCAAATGAGATTTTAAAAGCAAGTGAATGTCTACAAAAATCAATCATACGGAAAGAGAGTGGGAAGGTGAGAGGGAATTCCAGCAAGAAAAAACTGAGAATTGAATGGAATATTTATGAGGGATAAAAAAGTCCATCGGAATTTGGCATGAAACACAACCGAAGATCAAAGACGTGAAGAATATATGAAATATTTTCGAAATGTAAAGTAAAATTCCACAAAGCATGAAGCAGAACGAACAAGGGGAAGTGTAGAGAGGGTGCAACATACTGTTAGTTCATAAGCTGACGAATGAAAACTAGTAAATAAAGTGCTAAAAATAACTGAAATGAAAATTTTCGAGTGATTTAGTGACCAGACTGATATCATAATAATCGCCATAAGAAGGAAAACTTCTAAAGTAAAATTATAAAAATATACGAGCATTTCCTTTGCAGAAAACATATCTATTCCAGAATAGAATTCACCAAAAAAAAGCCTCGGAAAATAAATTTAAGGAACACACATACACATATGCATGTGCAAATAAGCAAACAAATATATATATATATATATATATATGCATAGAACCTAGAGAGAAATGGAATGAAAATCATGCAAATTATTTCATTATAGTGTAAACATGATAAAGGTGACAGAGTGAAATTGTATATAAGGTAGTGGAGTAGCAAGCCCATGAATATCAGCAAAAGAGGACTTTTGTCCTTTGATGAAATGAAACGTTCTCTGAATTATTGTCGCAACATAATGATTTAAGCCTCATTTCGACATCTGACAGTTATTCCATCTTACTCCAATATTTGAAAATGTTAGCTCTAATGTCAACAACCCTCAACAGAACACACTAAGCCTGACATTCCACAACAACATCTCTCAGGGGGGTTATAGCTGGGATTTATAGAAAAAAGTCGTGATAACCACAACCAGTCGCTGCAGTAATGAAGAGCGCGAGTTGCTAATTAAATCCAAAAATTTCAATGTCTTTCACAGCCTTATAACATCGTTAGAACGTCTCCCGACTAATTTACTAAACTTTGACCTTCAGCTTTAGTGCTAATCTGTTGTGGCCCTCCCTAACTTTGACTAGATACCGTGAACTTCACGTCATGGAAACTAAGCACAAATCTTGTTCAAACCACATTCGCCAAGTTCCACAATAAAAAGACAAGGCCCAAAGAGCACTGAAAATTGAATCACCGTTTCCAGAAGAGAGCTTTAAGAACATTACTTTTGTGCTGCGGAAGATTTTTCGCCGCTTCTGTTTGGTTGGGCACTGGCATTTGGCAGTTCGAAATGCTTCGATTGGCTTGTAGGGCTTGTGTGGTTTCGGCCAAGTTGCATTGTTTTTGGGAGAGTGTCTTTTTTCATGAAGAGCCTGGCCAGAATACCTGAACAGAAGTGAGTGATTTTTTTTTTGTTTTTTTGTTCGTTTTCATGTCTCACAAACACATTTTCTGTGTGAATTCTGCCAGCTGTTGCAGGATTTATACGACTTACGAAAATGGTTGAATTTTGAAGTTTTAGTCGAATTTGTTCCAGAAATTTTGAGTAATGGGCTATGTGTTTAAAGACCTTTTTTGATTTTCAATGAATTTGTCGGAGCGTAGCCGTTCATGACACTTTGTCCAGTTTGGCATTCTACGGTACATTTGGGACGAATTTTGGTGGAGTGATAAGGAGCTGTATGAGGAAAACAGATATACAGTTGTTCCAGGTGATATTCCAAGATTTCTTGTTTCAAGAGGGTCTGAATAGCTTGCCGAAGTGTCCTCGTTGATGGAGGTTCTATTTTTGGATATCCTTCACGAATCTCATCCAGCAAAGCTTCAAAAACTGCTGGACGACCACTTTGATTCATTTTGAATACCACATTACAAATAATATCCATCAATGGTACCAAATGCATCTGATCAATCTTATGCATTCCGATATTTTCCACATCACCTGAAATACGACCATTCCTTCAATTTTTCGTGATTTGATATTCGAATTCAAATATCCATCCGCACAAGACAGTCTTAATTTTCGAAGAGCACAGAAACATTGGTATTGTTCTTGGGAGATAGGAATTAAGCAAGGAGAAAACACTGACGAGTTGCAAATTTTCTTGAGTTTTATTTACGAATATCCTGATGTTGAAATTAGCTAAATATTTGAGAGTAGATTTTCTTTGAGCACAACTTATTCGACTGTGCTTGTTGCAAATTGTTTTCTTCGTTTTCTTTTTTTTAGTCCAAATTATTGATTGCTTTTTCAGTGAAAATGAAAATTTCAAGAAGACTCTCGAAAAAGAGTGCATTGACCCCGAAATTTTAGTCCTACCTTTGATACTGATTTTATCTCCGATTTCCTTAGAGATAAGATCGGTGGTAAAGTAAAGAAGGTTTCCTAATGAATTTAAATTAATTGGAAACGTTGCAAGGTAGAATAGTAACAGCGTTGTGTGGTTGTGGACATCTGTTTGCATATGTAAATTTGCGCAAAAGTGAAGCTTTTACGGTTCTATTCTCTGTTCCTGTTTATCCCGGATTCCATGTTAACAGGTGCGTTAAGTCCCCTGTAACGAAGCCTCCTTCAGACGTCTTATCCTTCGACAGGTGCTCTCTTCTCGTTCCTCTCTACCCAATCTTCCGATGGTAGTTACTATAAGAAGTACTGTATCACCTTTATCCATATTTTCATTCCATCTTGTAGCGCCTTTTCATTATCTTGTCAGATTTTTAGTCATTTCAATCTTATGCTTAAATCCTTTCATTCTTTTGCGGAAGTTCACTCCGAATAAAAATTGGAAACTGTTGAAGAAAGTCCAAGCATCTACTTTTTAAACGCAAAAAATGTTCAAATTTCAATTACCTTTCAATATTTAAGGAAAATCAGTGATCACTGGCTAAAAATGTTACCAAGAGTTTCGATTCGGTATCCTTTCGCTGGTTTCAAAATCCGTAGAACCCAAGCATCGCGCAATGTTTGCATATATCTCTCGTTCATTGAAGTTATAAATAGTGTCGATGGCTTGATATAACCAACATATTTCGTAGAATTTATTGCTTCCACTAAATTCGTATTCCAGAAGCATGCTTTGTTTTCCTGAGATAATATACTTTTAAGATTACTTTCACATCCTTTAATTTTTTAAACGGTAGAATTAACCTGAAAACAATAAAAATAAACTGATGGATAACCTGAATGAAGCTCTGAAACAGTTTGTGCCCGGTAATTTTCTTATCGGTAACTCTTTGAAAGATGACTCCAAGACAAGGTGTGAACATCACTGTTTGTTCCCTACAGTAAAATCAATTTCCAAGCAATGGTTAATTATTCATATGAATTAACGAATCATTAATCGGTTAGTATGGGAGAAGGAGCGTTTGTAATAGTTAGGAGAGATAAATAATTTCAATCAGTTAACTTCATAGGAATTTCCTGTCGATAAGAAAAAATTGCTGCAAACAGAATTAATCGATTTTCACGCTGATCAATTTGGTAATTGTGAAATGAATTCAAGATTGAAATATGGCTGGGGCTTTTTTTTAGTCACTGAAACTTTTTTCCAACTTTGTGCAATTTTCCTTGTCGTGAAATAATAACAAATGTTTGGTATAGACCTATGAAAACGAAAAATTGTTGCAAAAGCAAACAAATTATGAAAGTAAAGCGTCTAGATATGAATAATACTTAGAGATAGTATGAAGAAATAAAGTTGCCAAGATGTACTTCACCTAGATCAAAAGATGGGAAACAATATTTTTTCGTTCAGTCATTTTAAAGGGAAGGATTATTTGGCCCAAACTAACCAAACTCAGGAAAACTTGTATAGCTTCTAAAAGATCAAGTTGAAATAAACAAAATTGGTGGATGGAGTTCTTAAAGGGCATTAGAAGGCACTGGAGCTTGGCTGGAATAGCGAAAAAACGGGAAAATGTGAGAAAAATTAAGTGATATGGATATAATGTGGTAGAAGTATTGAATGAATTAAAGAAAAGTTAATCCCATTTTAACTGCTGAAATATTAAAACTCCCTGCGATCATTGAAATCTGGGATTTCCAGTAAGATGACTATTGATAATGAGTAAGCTCATAACGTCACTGTATGAAATGGTAATCAAATTAGAATGATCACAAGTAGGAGCAAAATGAGGCACGCGTGATTTCTATCTTGCGTTTCTCCCGTATCGAGCTCTGTCGTCCATTCCTCATTCTTGCTCTCCACCCTTCCTTGACGAATGCAGCTGTCAAATTAATGGCACCCCTCCCGTTATTGAGAAGATTGTACCTTTTAGACCGTCTCTCTCTTGACTCTCTGCAATTTCCAGGAGGAAATGAGCGAATTATTTGTTTTATGATTTAGGAAATTTAGTTTGAAATTTCATGTTGTTTTTTCCGGCATTGTAAATTACGGGTTTTTGCAATAAAAAAAATTCAAATTAAAAGGGAAATTGAAATTTTTCATCAGAAATATGGATAGTAAAAAAGCGTTGGAAGTGTTGAGTAGAACTGATAAATGAGAAACGAAGAACGGTTACAAAACAAAATTTGTTTGATGTAATGATCATTTTTAGAGATAACGAAAACGGAAGTAATGAAAAACTGATTAACGAACGTGAAGATTTAGCATATACTTGTCACAAAATATTTACACAAACATCGAATTGATAGTATCGATAGCCTGCTGAATCGTAAATGACAAGATAAAAGTTTTGTGTTCAGAATTTATTTACTGCATATACCTAAATTAATTCATGAAGTGTCTGATAAATACGCTATGCAAATGGGTGCTCTTATTCAACGTCCTCAAAACAACCGTAATTTATCCAGTTCCGGTCAAAAGTCGGCAATAATAGAAAGGATTGACAGAAGAAGACTTACAGTTAATTACTGGTTTATGGCTTTTCGAAGTACCACTCGATCATAGATTGTGTTGTATTGTTAGTCAACATTTGTGACCAAAATGCATCAGTAACACGAATAACATCAATAATCGGTTGATGTGAGGCAAGGAAGAGTCGAAGAACTAGAGGAGGAAAGTTTATGATTGGTATGAATTTTAACGAATGAATAGCAATAAAACATTTGAGCGCAATTATAAATGTTGCGTGAAAGAAAGCATGGATAGTGTAGGGGTTTCTGTGATACGAATCCATTGGTTTTGATGTCCCTACACGTTCTAATATATGTATCTACAACAGTTGTGCAACCATATGTCGCCATTCAACCAAAATTTTTAATGTTTTGCACCTTTTTCCAAATAACGGGGTAATACAAGTAGCTTTACTTTGACCTAATTACTTCAAGTGATTTATTTATTTAAGATTTGAGAACTGTTTACTGAATTTCATCCATTTATCAACATCCATTCATTGTTGCATTAAATTAACGAAATAGCAATCTAATTTGTAGAAAATTGTGCATATTGAATTAAAATTCAGTTAGATGAACATAAATTTGACACTTTAACTGATAGTTTGAAAAGTGCAAATAAATGCTACAGAAAATAGGAAAAAAGCTTAAAAAATTGAAAGGAAAAAAAATAAAAAACATCTTTCCACAAATTTGGATAAATCGTTGGAGTGTCCTGGCCAAACAAATGTTTTCTGTAGATAAATGCGCATTGGATCGGATGCAACATTAATTTTTATCTCATTCTCAGAATCAATGCAATTCCTGCCATCAGGATATAAAAAAGTTATAAACCATAAATTGAATCATGAATGCTACCTTTCTACGTCTTCCCCTTTTTCTATTAATCTACCTTTGTAAGAAATAACTTTAAAAGAACGATTATTTCTCTGATGAATATGAGAAACTAAGAATTTTAACAATATTCATTAAGCGATTTACATATTGATCTGATCAGCCGTTTTGGTAATTATTACAACACTGCTTTTACTTAATTTAGACGTTACCTCAGCAATATGCAATATGAGCTCATAGACACACCACTAGTAAGAGTCTTAATTGTGTGACCTTCAACCTTTTTTCCCAGTAATTATGCACAAACAGATTGAGGGAACATTGCAAAAAATCTGTAAAGAAACTGTCAACAATCATATAATGGGTCGCAAAAGTTTAGTTTAATTCTTCAGGCGAATGTGATATTTCAAGCTCTGAATATTGTTCGACTGCACTTTTTTTATAGTTGTTTTCTTACAGCTTTAAAAATGTACAAAAGGTAACGTATGAGTAAAAATTTTTTAAAGTACAATAATTCCATAAAATGAGGTATTGGATCGATTGCAAAGTCTACGATTACTATAATATGCTATTATTTACTTGTTCGTAGCGACAAGAAAGAATTATTTAAAGAATAATCTGCTTAGAATGCATTACAACCTCAGTTTATTATGACATTCCATCTGCATCTCGCATTTGTTAATCCGATCAACAGCAATATTGGCAGATGAGCAGCGAACATAAACCAATTTACCTGGAGAAATTAATTTGTGAAAAGAATGGATCGATCTCTAGCACATTTTTTCGATTTCAAAACCTAAAGGTCCAAATAAATGTTCAAAAGTCTTGGACCAAAAACCAGAAAAGTTTGAAGTATTACAACACGCCTTGATTTCTCACTAATTCATGTCCTATCTCTCTTTTGTTTTTTTTTTTTCACCCTACAAGTCATAAACTTGAATTTGATTTCTTTACATCGCATTTTAATCAGCATTTTTTCGGCTTTTCACATTGCGTAGATCAAGAGTATTTCGTATTATGTAGTAGCGCATACGGAAAATACGGTTTAAATTTTAAAAAAAAGAAACAAACTTCATAATACCAGATACTAATCTCATAACTGGAATAATTCTGTCGAAAGAAAATGAACATAGTAGCACATGCCAGTTTCACGTAAAAATCGATGGAATTAACAAAATCTTATTTAGAGCATTAAAAAATTTGGTGTTTCATGGATTGTCCAGAAAATGAATATAAAGATTATTCCAATGAGAAGTAAGAGAAACAAATTTAAATCCAGAATTCTAGAATGATGACATGTCACAGTGCTGGCAACCCACAACTGTGCACATAAATCTATGCACAAATGTAATTTCTCAATAACCCATTCATTGGTATTTTAATTTATTAGCATTCAAGATTTCAAGAGAGACTTTTGGATCACAGCCAGTAAGATGCAAGAAATTCTGTTCTATGACCATTATAAATAAGCAGACGTTATGAACAATGGAATGGAAAAATGCAATTGATTCCTTAATGTCCTTTATTTATCACCAATTTGTTTAAAAATTGCATCTTTTCTTACGCCAAATACGATATGCCATTTGAGCATAAATGACAGTTGCTCCGATCATTGCATTGAAAATTGAGCAACCGTAATGAACAGTACCGTTCGATTATGATTAATTTTGGGGGAAAATTTCTCGATATTGTCTAATCCTTCTACGGTGTCTCCGTTAACTTGGCACATTTTTAAATTCTTCTATTACAATCAAAATTTCGACCCTAGTAAATTCGAACAAAAAGGTTAAACTGCTTCTAACACATATTGTTTTAGTGAGTTACTACCATACTATTAATTCTGGATATTATTGACTTGAGTTCATTTTTAAAAGATGCAGCCGCAAATAAATACAAAAACGAAAGGTATCGTGCTGAGTGTAAAGTTAAAACGAAGCGCTTATATACAAGTTCTTAGGAATTCCGTCGGTACATCTTAATGAATTCTGAGTTTTTCGATAAAAAGGAAGTAAAAGAGAGAAAACAGAGATGTGTCTAGGACAACAAAGTCATGATGTTGATAACGTTGAAGTAGAAGGTCGACGGATGCCCATTTCCTGTCACCTGTTTTTGTTTCTTCCTTTGTTTTTTTTTCTCATTTCCTCAACAGCTTTTGCAATCAGCAAAATAGGTTTTAAAATAAATGCTGATATGTTGCTCGCTGTAAATCATAAATTTATTCTCTTTCAAAAACATTTATGCTAAAATTATCCTCAGTTGATACATAAAATGCCCTCTTGATAACATGTGCTTTCTAACAATGTGCTTTTCCCATTTAGCACTTAAAACTTAGATGATAGATCAGGATGGAATCTAAAGAAATGCCAGACTGACATCTCTTTTCATCACATTTTTTTTACACCGTGGTAGTAGCATTACGCTGTTATACCAATAACAAATGCACACTAAAAGCAGAAGCAGAAAGGAAAGGAGCCGATGAAGTATGAAGTACATATGAAAAGAGGGAATCCTGGAGTATTCTGACTCTTCTTTGGCTATTGCAACATTTTCTGACTTCCAGAAATGAAGAGAGACATAATCTTCTTCATAATATGTTCCTAAACTTTGCTAACATTCTTCTGAACATAACTGCAAACATTCTTCTTTGTGTCGCTTTGTTTTCATGCAACTTATTCTCTTTCCATCACAAAGCAAAATGGAAAATTGTGCTATTCCACGCCTAACAACCAAAATCAATCCATCCTTGCATAAAACTCATTTTCGCTATGTGCCGATGGAGACTGTTCAACTTTCCAGAATTATATTTCTGAAATGTATACATATATGTATACGTATATAAATGAACTAACCTATTCATACTATCTTTACTGGACATATAGGAGCGATCCTTCAAAATATTTTGTAATATACGAAGACAGGACTAACCAAGGTCGTTGCAAAATGGTACCGCATTAAGGAATGTTGCAAGTGGTTTGTTAGAAATCTTTTCTAGGTAAGTTCAGCTTTGGTTGTATGGTAATTGCATTAGAGGATCAATTTGAAGCCACTTAGGTGTTAAAGGTCAGTTGGTTAAGTCTTGTATCTAAAAGATTGGGAGTTCTGTAGGAAATTTCGGAAATGAGAGATAAACTGGAGTCGACAAAGTGAAAAGAAGCAGAAGTACGGTGTTGTGGTTTTTTTTTTCAGATTTTAAAAATCGACACAATTGGTGTACCATGAAATATAAGTGTCAGTATTCAGAAAATACATTTAAGCAGATTACACATTGTGTATGGTAATATTTTGTTTTTCCCAACCAGTGCGTGAGAAACCAAATACACTTCGAATAAGCAGTTTAGTTTTATTCTTATTGGCGTAGAAAAATAAGTTCTTGGCCAAACATATGAAGAAGAACCATAATTTTTTCAGGTTTTCCTGGGGAAACTAGCTTCTCTTTCACAGTTTTCGCACTCTATTTTTAGATTAAGTGGTACAATTATTATATGGATTCGTGCCGTAATTCTGGATTTTAACAATATCGATAAGATTGAATTCCTGGTAGGTCATTTATTTTAATGTCTTCTTCACAGATGCTACACGGTTAATCATTCTTTCTACTTGTGATAATGTAAGTTGAAGCTGTTCTAGACAAATAGTGCTGCAGAAACAATATTTCCATGGAATTGTTCGGAATGGATTTGCTTGATATCGAAAATAAGTGAGAAGTTATTGCCATACTTTTAATCTAATACAGTCCTATCCTACTGTTTTCAAATATCTATGCTTGCCGCAATGAGCCGCAGTATTCCAAACATAATATGCGAATGTGCGTTTCACATCAGTCATCTTGGGTTCGAATTTGACGAAGTACTATGTCTCTTGCAGATGTTGTTGTATGCGTATGAAAACCGTCACATGTGTTCTGATGAAAGTTGCTTCCATTAATATTTGGATCAGAACGTCTTGCAGGAGCAATAATGAGTTTTAATTTCGTTCCTACTCCTCCAAAGTATGAATTACAATTTTGCCAATAACATTAATGTTTTTGGGAACAAATATTTTGGTCATTAAAACTTATGATGTTTAACCCACTTTTTTACCTTCCCTTTTTTTTTGATCTTAAAAAATCTTTTATAATCTTTTACGTTTTTTTTTCAGTTTTTTTTTTCCACTTCCGCAACGGCGATTTTCTTTTTTTTTTTTGAGTGCTCCAACCATTGTTATAGGTCTAAAAAAAAGGACTTTCCATGCATTGCCTACTCTGAAGTGAAATGTGGTAGCAAACCCCGGCTTTTCGCACTACATTATTTTACGTGAAATGCTTACAACATCTAATTTCAAGCATCGTATTGTGATGTGCAAATTAAAATCACAATCTTTATTGCATTACAAGTAGATATTTCTCGCTGATTCTATCTTCTGTAATCTCCCTTAATTAACTTTAATTTTGATATTTCGATAAGTCATAGTAGTTTTTAGTGGTTAAATCTTCTGAACTATAATATTTCTTTTAGCATAAGTTCTGTGGGCATTTTTCTTATAATTTAAGATTGCTTGAAATTCATTAGCTGTATTAGTTGTTTCCGAAAAACACTAATTAGTAGAGTAATTAGCTTACATACGCATAAACTTTCGAGATAGGGTTATAGATGATTCTACTTACATCATTCATTTGCGTGAGAGGATGATTTTTTTTCTTGTGTGTTTTAATTGTCAAGGATGTCCATATGCAAATTTTACCGGAAAGTATTAATAGTTAGTAAATAATGTACTATAAAGACAGCACATGGGAGTAAATAAACCAGGGAAAGATGAAAAGGCTTAATCCAGGCCATAAAGTATTCGATGGAAATTTGCTTGTTTAGAAGTGAGACATTTTTATCCAGCAAAAGCGTCGATCGATGCGTTATTGCAGAGCTGCCGCAGTTCTTTTCCCCTTATATTTCTTGAAAACATGCGTATATATATACGCATATATATATAT
>NW_018108251.1:235273-239233 GCF_000183805.2 Loa loa
TACTACTTACTTACTTACTTATATATATATATATATATATATATATATATATATATATATATATATATATATATATATATATATATATATATATATATATATATATATATATATATATATATAATATATACATATATGTGTATATGTCCATATATTTATTTATTTACTTATTTATATTTATATTTATATTCATCTATGTATGTTTTAATATCACCATCAAAATCAGTGCTGAAATCCACTTTATCCCTACCTCATGGTATTGTGCATCTTCCATTCTCTAAGTCGTTACGAAAAACCTTTTCCCTGAAAATTATTTGTCTAATTTCCCTTTATTTGCATATCCCTGTCTTGGAGAGTAGTTTAAGAATTTGCTGATTCAAAAACAGATTAGAATTCATAAAACATCTGCTTTATAATACCCAGGATTCCATTTACAATGAGGTTTTTGTGATAAACAAGCAGTTCTGTAGGCAATACGCAGAAATTGCATCCAGGCCGACCAATTTGTATCTACCAGGGACCTTTTGCTCGATAGGTGCAGGCACTAATTGGAATCGGCAGCAAAGTGCGCGAGAAACTTCGACGCAGTTGTTTACTCAGTACAAACCCAGCAATTGCTGGCAGAACGGTGCTGCAGTGGTATATCGCAGCCGTAGTACTGGACCTTCAAATTTCACCGTGGAATCTAATGAAGTAATGAATTCCGTTTATTCCGGTAATCGACGCTTTGCTGCTTTGCAAAGGTTCATTCTTTTCACTTTAACACTTATCAAATAGCACTGCCGTGTAATAGTTCCAGATTCTGTTGTTAGTATGCATTCTAAACAAAGAAAAAGTCACGACAGGTTGGATCGATATGTATTTTGAAACTCGGGCCAGTTGTTTTTCCAGTCAAATTTTTTGAATAAAACAGTCATGGTTAGGTGTGGTTGACGAAAGAATTTTTTGTGATTTCAGGTTTATCTATTTTGTTGGGAGGTAGAAAATAAATTTTTTTCTTTTTTTGGAAAGAGGGGTCTTAGGGTAGGGAAGAATTCTGCAGTGTTTTACCATAAAGAGTGTAGGCAGATGTTCACATACGATTTCTGCGTTGCTGGTCGTTGTAGAAGTAAAATAGTTTTAGAATTTGTTAATTGATCCTCGTTCCTGTGTACTGTTTCGAGTATTTCAAGGCTACTGTTCCCATAAAAAAAATGGAAGGGAAAGTCTTTATACGAATGTTTTCACTCTATTTTCTATTTCTTATATTTCAAACCCACCTTCAAAACAATGTGACACTTTTTCTTGGACATAATAATGATTATTAGCGAAGAAACTTACCCTTCCTTTCTCTGTATGCCAACACAGTTCTTCGTATTTTGTGTCAAATTCATCTATTTATTGTGCCTTCCATATCTCACTCTGCAAATGACGTACATGGAGACATTGTGTATACGTTTTAACTGATGCACCTCTTGACGATACATATAGAGTTGTTCTAAATACAAAACATTTCACATTTTCTGCTTCATCCTTTTCATGGAAGTGGCATTTTTTTATCCTGAAAATGGTATGTTATAATATTAACCATCATGCAAACTTCAGTTACTTGCGTACAGATTGGCGTGGAATGATTTTAACTAAAAACATAATAAAATATGAGTCGAAATTTTTGGTGCAGTTGATTTACGCAATTTTTTATACGTACTTCACCAACAGAATAATTACTTTGGATTCCGGATGACTGTGTGATACTCGATATCTGGTTTTGCCCGAAATGACTATATGTTTTTCCAAAGCAAAGTTTCCTAATTTCTTCCTGATTTGTAATCTACCATCCTTTATATATATTTAGTTCGAACTTTTAAATTGTACTAGAAATACACAATGAAAAGAGAGATACTGAATCAAGGTCTTTTGCGACAAATCTGTATTTTTTGATAATGTCCTCGCGAGCTATTTATTCATAATCGTGTTTTACTTTTTTTTAAATCTGTTACACAACACTCATTTCCTTATTTTCCATCATCTCATTTAGTTCAGTTGATAGAGTACACATTATAGATTCACTTCCAAGAATAACGTTGAATATTCTTAACTGAAATGAAGTTGCAGGAAAAACTGATTGGTGCATTAGTTAATTTCTCTAGCTCTGTGGTGAAGTTTCGTATGTAGGTCAGGATTCTTTTTGGAATTTAACTTGTTGATGTTGATCAGTTCAGACAGCACAAATCTCTTGACGGAATGCAATTGAACGAGTACGAAACAGATGAAGTTCGACCTCTGCTGCCTTTGGATATTTCTACGGCAAACGCTGATATGATATCGTCTCAGTATTCTGGACCGTCTTTATCCAATCCTACAACAACAAATGCATATTTTTGGAAGCAACCAGCGAAGTTTGCTTTGCTCTTTAGCGGATGCTTTTATTACTCTAGAATAAACTTTTTAAATCAATTTGCTTTTTAGTTACTGGTCTCAGTGACTTGTCTAATCTTTCTCTTTAAACTTACAACTGTGATTTAAAGTTTTTCAGCATCTATTCATATAATGGCGATACTTATGGACTATCAGATACACAATCCGCTCGCGCTTATAACCTTTTAAAGCAAGATTACGAAATGGCTATGCAGAAGTTGAATTCAACTATGAGTTCTATAAAAACATTTTGGAGTCCTGAACTGAAACGTGAAAGGCAATTAAGAAAGGAGGAAAGCGCAAAACTTGCGGCTTTGCAGAAACAAGTTAGCAAAATTTTCTTGTTGTACGCAACTTTATGCGACATTTTCAGTCGCTATCACTGTTTTGTGCATTACATCGGTTAATGCTCGTTTGTAACGTCATTGGTAATTGGCTTCAGACTGGACCTCAGAACGGGTCTGGTTTTCGAGTTGTCGAATTGGAAATGGAACTTGAAAACTGTCGATGCGAGCTAGCTGAGAAAGATGAAACAATTAGGCGGCTCATGGAGCGCACAAATGCAGCTACATATCGTGATGGTGGTAGTCGTATGTCTGATCTGGAAACACGATGTAATCAGTTAGAATCCTTACTTGAAATCCGAGAAGAACAGATTAGATCGATGGAACGACACTTTTCCCAATTACCAATTGCATCATCTCAGGCTGCTAAGGTGTGTATTTCTTCAGTAATTTTCTTCTGACATCACCATACTAATAGTTATTCAAATAAGAATTACTATTTAGAAAACACTTTTTTGTATAATATTTTTACTTTAGGATCAGCGAATAGCAGACTTAGAAGATGAAATTGCGATGTTACAATCAGAACGAGCGGAACTTCCGCGTGATTTTACTGATAAAACTATAACTCCTCATGAAATCAATACAATTCGTATGAAAATGGAACGGAGTGAATTGGAATTGGCACAAAAGTTAGCTTTCTTTGGGGATTGAAAGTTTAATTCTATTAATAATTCCTGAAAGCACTATTTTGAAATGCATTACGCTGTTTTACTTTGCAGGATAGCTGAACTCTCTGCAGTCCAGACACGATTACAAGCTGCAACGGAAGCCATCGAAGATCTTAGGAAACGTGTTGAAGTTTTTCGTGAATCATCAGCAGCAAAGGAAAAACATGCAACGCTGTTGCAGTCTGATGTAAGCCACAGTGTTTTTTTCTCCAAGCTAGTTTTACAAATTTACTAGAATATGGCTTTCTTTGTTTTTCCAAGCTTATTAATGAAGGTTTTGAAAATTTTCAGATCGAAGCACTGCGTACTAAACTTGAAACCAAAAATATACAAATAGAACAAAAAGAAAAAACCTCTGAACGGTTGGAAGCAGATTTAGCGGTCGAAAAGAACAGAGTATCAGACCTTCGCGATAGCAATAGAGTATTTCTTTTCATCTTTAGTAACATTGGATTAAATACACCGTCCATTAAATTTCAAACGAATTATCACTAAATTTAAATTTAATTGTATGAAATGTTAATAAATTTGCATGCAGAATTATGAGC
>NW_018108251.1:239347-243997 GCF_000183805.2 Loa loa
GGAAACGTGTTGAAGTTTTTCGTGAATCATCAGCAGCAAGGAAAACATGCAACGCTGTTGCAGTCTGATGTAAGCCACAGTGTTTTTTTTCTCCAAGCTAGTTTTACAAATTTACTAGAATATGGCTTTCTTTGTTTTTCCAAGCTTATTAATGAAGGTTTTGAAAATTTTCAGATCGAAGCACTGCGTACTAAACTTGAAACCAAAAATATACAAATAGAACAAAAAGAAAAAACCTCTGAACGGTTGGAAGCAGATTTAGCGGTCGAAAAGAACAGAGTATCAGACCTTCGCGATAGCAATAGAGTATTTCTTTTCATCTTTAGTAACATTGGATTAAATACACCGTCCATTAAATTTCAAACGAATTATCACTAAATTTAAATTTAATTGTATGAAATGTTAATAAATTTGCATGCAGAATTATGAGCAAAAAATCAGTCAGTTGTTGGCTCGGATTGGTGCTATGGAAGGTGTACTGCACGAAAAGGAAAGTGAACTAGAAAAGGTCAAGCAAAAACTTTTGAAAAATCCGGACGTGCAAAAGGAAGAAGAGTTGCAGATGCAGCTTGATGAAGCTAATAGGTTAACATAATATTACTGTTTTAGGCTAGTCGTATCTAATTATTTTAAAGAACAGTCTTTAAACTTTTAGGTGAGCTGTTTCGCATTCTGTTGAATTAACTCAGTTTTTTTAAACTTACATGCTTAATCACTGCATTGTTTGCTTGTCTTCTTTTTATGGTTTACTATAGCCAATAGTTACAGGGAAAAAATGAGGATGCAGTCGTTGCTTAACGAGCTACACCATAATGCAGAAAAAGAAAAAGTGCAGCAATTAGAAACATTTCAAGCGGAAAATCGGCAATTAATAGCTACAATCGAAAGTTTGCAAAAAGAATTAGCGGACCGGTAGCTTTCGCATTGTTTGTTGTTACAGCATTCAGTTTTTCAGACAAAATTTTCGAATTTTACCGAGTTATTGTTGTTACAGAAAATCATATTATAGCGATAACTTCCTCATCCCAATGCAGATTTCCGTGTTACTTCCGGCATAGTTGGTAAGGAGGTACTGATCAAGGGTGAGCTTAATCTGACGTTGGAGGAAAGAATCATTTGCCAGTAACCTATAAAGTTATATGAGAATCAGAAAGGGAATAAATTACCCGATTACTGAACGGTTTCAGAGAAGTACTACTAGAGTCACAATGTGAAAAAATAGGCGACTTGGACCGAGAACTTGTAACAGCAGAACGGCAATGCAAAGATCGTGCACCACAGCTTTTAAACGACGAAGAGGTGAGTGGTTTCAGAAAATTGTCAAATTCTACTTTTTATCTGTAATAAACGGGCATCTCTCAGTATGACATTATGCAATGTTATTGATGTGGAACATCAAAAAATCTGCTTTTTGAAAATCCGCGGTGATTAAATTACATTTTCCAGCTTGCTGAAGCAAGAAAAGAGATTGAATCCCTTCTTCGAATGGTGCAAATACTTGAGAAAGAAAAAGCTTCTATAATTTCGCACTATAAACAACTGCAAAGGTATATTCTTAGTTTTCCAGTTTTCACATTATTTTGTTTTTTTTGCCTACAATCTCCTTGAAGAAGATTCTTTTGACGTGTTTGGGTAAGTTCTCAACTAGAAATTCATTTCATTCTTTTTTAGCAAATTGGAAGATATTCATAAAGGTGATGCTGCTTCGACAGTTGGTCAAACTCGATCCGAATTTTCTGCCATCTCAGCTGAAGGATCTCTTAAATCTAGGTTCTGCTCTCCATTTTTCATATTTTTTCCTTTTTTCTTTTGCATTTTCCAGTATTTCTTGCTCACTACAAAATCGTAGCTTTTTATTGTAATGGTCTTTCCAACTTTATAGAGTGGAGGAACTAGAAGAGGCATTGCGTGAATCAGTAAGTATAACGGCCGAAAGAGAGCTTCATGTGGCCCAACAAAAGCAGCTCAATCAGCAACTTGCTGCTCAAGTATGCATTACCTGTTTGTTCTTTTTTAAGTGAATCATGTTTAGTTGGATGAACAGAAATTCTGTAACGTTTTAAACTTAATTTTTCATGTTTTTTTTTTTTCATATTGTAATCAATTTAAGTTAACCGAATGTCGCCGTGAATTAAATGAGCTTCGACGACATGTGAAAAAGTTGACAAGTAATGAGCGAGAAGAAATGTTGCGTTCTTTGGAAGTTGAAAAGCGCAGGCATATCGAACAGCTACTGCAGCTGAAGTTAGATTTTTCTTGAAAGTTTATGTGGTGGGCAAGACCATGATATTTGGTTCATCTAGCATTTTCATGCTACTATAATTATACTGAATTCATAGGCATGAAGCGTTGGTAGCAGCAATTGCCGAAAAGGATGCTCACATTGCATTATTGGAGCAGTCGAGGGAAAGACCACGAGAAGAGATAGAGACCCTACGCCGTCATAAAGAAAAATTGATGGAAAAATTAAAAGAAGAAAATGAACGTCGCGCCCAACTTCTCAACTCCACTAATTTAAGCGTAGGTATGCGAATCAACACTTTTTTTTTTTTTTCAAAAACCAGAGTTTAGGATTTTAAGGAAAAGTATTCTTTATGTGCCCTAAAAGTATGGGTCTTTTACTTCACTTCTTTTGTAAGTATTTAGCCAACAATCTGTCAAGAGAAGGCGGTCTTGCTACGGTTAGTGCTGCCAGTGCTCCAGGAAGTCTTGCTACACCGCGACAGGCTATTACAGATCAGGTTGGGCTTCTTTTTGCACGAAAAACCTTTTGTCTACAAGCCATTTATGTTTATTTTTTGTGAGATTTGTAGTCCTATCCAACTAATTTAGTGTTACATGCATTAAACACTGACACATTATTCGTTTTTGTAAACCTTGCTTTATTTTTAAATTTCCTACGGAAGACTGTTTCATTATCTTAGTTTAACGATTTAACTGTTTAGAAATGATCTCGTTCGTTTTGGCAATGAATTTTTAGACGAGTATTGACTTTTTGACCTTTGGTGTAAAGCAAACTATCAGTGAATGTGCGAGATCTTTGGTGCGTCACGTTTTAATATATCTTTACTTTTGAATTTCTTTAGGAAGACGACGCAGAAGGTATTTGGGCATAGAAGCATTTCAAGTGATAAACGAAAATTAGAAATTTAACTGCCGTATTTCATTTCTTCCAATTATATTTTCAGTTGTTCAACAGTCGTTTTCACTTCGCTTTATCATCTGTACGGGTTTTTATAATTTATAGACATTTACCAGATATCGGGTCTTTGACAGTTTATATTTTCTTATGGTGTATGCCACCTCACAGTTTGTTCGCGATTCATCTGTTACATTTTTGCAAAGTATTTTGTACACTCACACATAATTGATATCAGAAAAGTTATTTATTCATTCCAACTTGAATCATGTACTAAGTTGTTTTGGTCTTCCTTTATAACCTTTAAAAGGATTTTTCTTGATGTAGTTAAATCACCACTTTCTTTTATTCAGTTAACTGTTGATATTCGATATCTTTAGGATTAATTTTCAGCTTTTTGGAAGAAGTATCTTCGACACTGTCCGTTTTCTGCATTTTCACATACAAATCATCATTAACTATTTCTCATTTCGGTTGAAATCTTGGACAGAGAGGTTATCTGAATGTTTTTTAGGCCTGAGGAACCATTTCCGTCTGTGCTTACTTGTTCCACAGTTGCGCACTTCATTATGGATTTCGAAATAAGTTAGCTACATTTAAAAAGGTGCTCTTTGTTAGTTAGAGATGAATACTTCGGTTTTTTTTTTCCGAAGACAAATTTTCAAAACCAAAAAAGCAGACCTCACAGTTCATGGATCTTCACACCTAATTTCACTTTCGAAACAAATTTGATTCGTTAAGTTATGCTGTATTTACTTTCCTGTTATTCATGGTGTTTCCCTTATGAATGTCCTGTATTAATAAAAAGTTTATGAGCGCTTATAAAATGATGATAACGGATATCCTGCGTTTCTGCCAAAACAGGTCTAAAATAATCGGAATTCTCGATATTTGAGAAGGCAGTGAGCGCATGTTCTTTCCATCAGTCTTGGGTTTTAATTTGTGTAGTAATAAGTATTTTGGTCTGCTTGGCTCCTGGCCATTATCACCACGGCATTCTTCCACAGAAGTCAGTTTAGCTTCTAGAATATACGTGGACTTATTATTCTATATCAGTGGTAAAGTTATGCTTGCGTGTCGTCTTATGGATTTTAAGTTAATGAGAGAAATAGAGTGGCAAGTTGTTGCGAAGTTACAAAGAATGATCGGACAATGGTAGCTATGAAAGAAGAGGAACGTGGTGCTTATGTAATTTTCCCAATAAACCAGCAATTACAGAATCTTTTTGCTGAATTTGGTCGAAATAAAATTATGCGAAGGTAAATAGAACTGAACTTTTCGTAGGTCAAAGTTCCAATTCTTTTTTTTTTTGCTAGAAGTTTAATCGAATTTTATTCATTCATGGGGAGGAGCGATTCCGTATGTGCTCCAAATCATTGCGTCGGAAAAATCGTTTTGCGCATATTCAATTTAAAAAGTCAGGGATTAGGGGCTTCTTTAATTGAATCTAGTTTACTTTATATTGAATCTTTTTGGAGTCTAGTTTCTTTTATAAATATATATTCTCTAGT
>NW_018108251.1:244352-247729 GCF_000183805.2 Loa loa
TATATATTCTCTAGTGCTTTTTGCATGCCTAATTTCGAAATTCCGGCCAATTCTTGACAATGTAAGGAGTGAGTAGACCCATTACTTTAAGGCAGATTGATCCATTCTATGTCTATTCTAAGGAATATACTGCATGCTGGTCATCATCATCGTGGTTAGACTTCGCAAACGAAGATCCAGGAAAGGCTCTATCCACGCTTGTTGCAAGCACTACAGATGTGGGTGTATCCTTCTAGCCGGTGCAGCGGATTTTTTAAATGATGCACTGCATGCGTGGAACTGGCCTCATCTTTTACTTCTAAGGATCATCTGCCAGGGCCTAGCGAGCTAAGACAGTGACATGAAATTCTCACGACATAGGTTGTGTTGGAATATCCTCTTAAATGGATGGGGAGGGAGGGGAAGGGGATTAAACTGCCGGTCATATTGTTTTAATTAACGAACAGCAAATTTTAAAAAAGTATCAAGGTAGAGGAGTGGGCAAATTCAACACATTCACTCTCTTTCGCGTAAAATGTGTAAATGCTGAGTTTTAGGTATGAAGAAATTTTCACAGATCGTTTGTTCAGTTTACTGAAAAACGAAAAAAATATGACTGAAGTGGTGGCGAAATGAGCACTGCCAACAAATTGTACTTTTTATTTGCTTGAAAAGGTAAAATGATTTTTCATCAAACATTTCCTATGAGAAGCATTGGATTTCATTTGATCTCTAAGTTTGAGAAGAATTCTTGGGAACAAAGAGAGGGAAGTTTTGTAAAAAGTTCTGAATGGTTTTGTTTGCATTCTTCCCTCTATTTATTGTGCATTTTCACTTTATTTACCGTCGTCAATCAGCATACTGCAACTATCACTGCCGGTTGCTTTTACTGTTTATCGGGCCATCAGCCAGCACATGTTCACCGGAACAACCCAACCGTTGTGTTTTCCTTCTATGCAGCATATGAGAGGTCAAAGTTTAGGTTACCTCGCTGACACTATGTGTTCTGTGTTACACTCTAATTTCGTAATTTGCTTCAACCGTAATAATTTTGCTTACAAAGCATTGATTTTTGACAGTGATCTTCGTAAGATTACCTCTGACATTGCTTCTGACAAGGTTATCAGGTGTTCATTTGTGATGTGCAACATCTGTTTTCGTCATCAGTATCGAGTTAATGACCTTCTTCAGCAGCGAAAAGAACGGTTGGTCAGTTACTCCAGTGATCTGTTGCAATATCAGCAATTATTTCTAAGCTTAGGTATCATTGCGTATTACTGAGAACTTACTTTTCTAAACCAAAATTTCTATTGAAACTAAAGTAAGACTTTGGAAGGAGGAGTTGCTGGGTAAATAAGGTGCATGTTGTCAAGAGTCTTATCCTACACCCGTTTTTATCTGCTCGGCGGGTCTGTTTCATTTTTATATTTAAAAAACTTTGTTTCTACTGAAATTTTTATTGAGGACGACTTGAAAAGTTGAGACATTGCAGATTTGTTCTGCAAATAAAGATGCTATTGTCGATATTTTCCTGCTCTCCTGTTCCTGTTTTTCCCTTGGACTATTCCAGTGAAGTTCATCATATTTAATAACGCTCGATCTGTATGAGATTCAGGGTGTTCTTCATTGATCTGTTTCATAAACGTCCGGTTATGAGGCTTAACATCAGCCAGTTAACATGTCTTCCTGCCTGAAGCCTTCCGGAATTTTTTTTTTGCCATATTTCGACTTTTCCCTGTTGTGCTGCTTGAGACCAGCTTAATAACAAATCATGTATAACTCTTTTTTCTACAGAAATCAACAGGCAACTGTATGAGCATGAATGCTGATTATTTTTCAACCAGTTGAAATGTGAAACGTTTCTCCTGGTTCCGGTCTAATGATGATTGATTTTATGTGCGGGAAAGATTATAGAGTAGGCTCTTCTCTTCATCCAATCCATCACAAATAACATTACAGCTCGCATGTCTTTTTTTTTCGCTTTTAAAGATTCAATGTTTCTGGATGGATTGCATATAAGTGCTGCAATTTGCAGCATAAGTAAGTGCGTTAATGTGTTGCTCTCTTCCAGATATATTCTGATGTTGGACGTCATTGGATTGTGTATGTCTATAAAATTGGCCTGCATTTTCATGTCTAGCAGTGCTACATAACCAAATTTTCTTCAGCTAGGCTATATTTCTTTCTCCCATGTCCCATCATCTGCCGTTCTCTCTGCCTAAGTTCCCTTTCAATTTCTACGAATTCTTTCCTCACACTACTTCCATTATGATATTTAAATTTTATCTCGTTTGTTATACTGCATCAATTAGTAGTCCATCGAGTAACCACTCGTGATTTCATAGTGGATTTATTTTATTTCTCTAAGCAGAACAAAATATCAACTTCCCCTTTTCTCAATTGATTATAGGGTAAATTCAATTGATTATAGCTCAATTGATTATAAATTTACGGTGAATTTTTTCTTTTCAACTCAAATTCTGTTTTCATCCTCTCTTATTGCAATTTTAGAATCATTGAATGCACATCTTATTTATTTGGTGACAGATTGATGTAATTACGGCTGACTTGCTGTTCGTTGTTATTTGACAGAAGCAGAAGCGCTGAAATTTTCCAGCTGAAACAAAATGCGTGAACATGTAGAACGCCGTGTGACAATTGCTGATCCACTACCAGATGCTTCCACTGGTTTAACATCACTACTTAATGACCTTAGTGATAGGTAATTGTTTTCTTTCTTTGCATGACTTACGGCATTGCGGCAGAATTTCTTGCGGAATGTATTGTCATCAATTCCAAAAAAGAGTCGTATAGTTCGAGGTACCCAACTTCATTTCATATTTCCGCATGTCGTTGTTTATGTTTTGCGTTTATTTCCACGTCTTTTTCATGCCTACATTTACGTTAGATATATATTTAGGATAAATTTTTTTGTATATTATTTATCGGGATTGATCTACTTTTTTGATGTTTTTAATATTTGTTGTTGAAACTTTTAGTGGTTCGACAGCTCCACCTCTCCCGCTACACCGACCTATGCGTACTATCTCGGGCTCAAAATCCGAAGATCATCTTATCACAACAGAAAGTGGACGTGTAAGTCAAATTTCATAATGCACTCTTCACTCTTTTTTATTTGTTAAATCTCATAATTGCCTCATTTTATTTCACTCATTTGGTTAAGATTATCATAAATTGGTTTCTTAAAAGGAGCGATTTACTCGTTCATTTTTACTCCTATTTTTTATTTTAGGATTTCGTGAAATATTTTTATTTTTACCGATTGTCACTTTTCGATAAGTTACAGCGTATATATACAAAAGGTCGTCCACCGTGGTATGATCGGGAAGGTAAAAATTTTAAAACAACCATATGTGGTCGGAATTTGTGGCGGTTCA
>NW_018108251.1:247948-257953 GCF_000183805.2 Loa loa
TTATCACAACAGAAAGTGGACGTGTAAGTCAAATTTCATAATGCACTCTTCACTCTTTTTTATTTGTTAAATCTCATAATTGCCTCATTTTATTTCACTCATTTGGTTAAGATTATCATAAATTGGTTTCTTAAAAGGAGCGATTTACTCGTTCATTTTTACTCCTATTTTTTATTTTAGGATTTCGTGAAATATTTTTATTTTTACCGATTGTCACTTTTCGATAAGTTACAGCGTATATATACAAAAGGTCGTCCACCGTGGTATGATCGGGAAGGTAAAATTTTAAAACAACCATATGTGGTCGGAATTTGTGGCGGTTCAGCTTCTGGCAAAACTACTGTTGCTAGACGAATAATTGAACGATTGGAAATGCCATGGGTTACCGTTTTATCCATGGATTCTTTTTACAAAGTACTTTTTTCGAATAAATTTTTTTCGAATTCACTTTGACTTTTAAGTAATAGACTGGCAAGCCTTCCAAGATATTTTGAAAGTTAATTTTAATTTTCTGTTTGTGTTAAATAAACTATTAAAGGTGCTAACAGAGAGACAGCATCACCTGGCAGCCAAAAGTGAGTATAATTTTGATCATCCACAAGCCTTCGATTTTGATTTAATGTGCGAAACTGTTCGACGTCTTCGGGAAGGTAAAAATGTTGAGGTATGTGATTTTAAAGTTTTGAAAAATCCAAGATTGACAAGTGTCTTCAAAACTTTGAAACAGTTGTTTGTAGGTTCCGGTTTACGATTTCACTACTCACCGACGTGACAAACAGCCAAAATTAATGTATGGCGCCGATGTACTGATTTTCGAAGGAATTTTAGCCTTCCACAACAAGGAATTGGTTGATTTAATGGATATGAAAGTATGGTTGATTAAATACATTTCTTTTTTTTTTTAAACGCGGGGAGGGTTAAAGAGCATGGATTTTCAATAATAATGTTGAGGTGTTTGTGGATACCGACCCTGATACACGACTAGCGCGAAGGCTGGAAAGAGATATTCAGGATCGTGGACGAGATCTTCAAGGTGTTTTAACCCAGTACTTGCGGTTTGTAAAACCGGCCTTTGATACGTTCATAGCACCGGGTATGAAGATTGCAGATATTATCGTACCACGTGGTGGTGAAAATGAAGTAGCCATCGATCTTATTGTTAAGCAAGTAAAAACTCAGCTCGCTGAAAGAGGTAAATAACCACTGGAATTTTACTTTTGCATTTTGCTGAAATGAAATTTCTTAACAATGAAGATGAATATAATATCGTCACAATGTATTATTAAACTTTAAGGTTATGATGCATCGAAGAATCCGTATTCTCAACGTGCAGGGATGGTACAAAAAGACTTGCCGTTACAGTTGCCACGTACGTTAACAGTTGTGCCACAAACACCACAAGTTCGTGGCTTGCATACATTTATTAGGGATCGCACAACTCCAAGGTGATTTTATTAAGTATGCGACTTTTTTTCAAAAATTTAGGGACATTTGAACATTGCTTAATTACTTGCAAGAAACTTTTTTTTGCTTAATTACTTGCAAGTTATCCGTCAGTTTTCTAGTCTTCAGGGATGAGTTCAATTTCTACTCTAATCGACTAATGCGAATACTTATCGAAAATGCCATGAATTTTATGCCATTCGAGGATGCCACAGTTACTACGCCGACTATGGAAAAGTACATCATAACTGAAATGGAATTCTTACGTTATAAATTTGTTTTAAAATTTAACTGATGAAGAGTTTTTATCGGAAAATCTGTATATATAATGGGATCACATATTTATTTATATATGCAGATTTGTTGGCAAAAGGAATACAGCACAGATATGCGGTGTTACAATCATGCGTGCAGGTGAAACAATGGAGCATGCGTTGAGAGCTGTTGTAAAGGACTGCAAAATGGGCAAAATTTTGATACAAACCAATGAGAAAACTATGGAACCAGAGTTATTTTATCTGCGCTTGCCGAAGAATATTCATCAATATAAAGTTCTCTTGATGGATGCCACTGTTGCGACAGGTTTTTTTTCGGTTCTTCTTACTATGCTTTTAGAAGCAATATCGAAAATTCTGTATAAGTATTTTGCTGTTAGAGCTATGTGGATATTATCAAGGTCAGTTATTTATGAGATGCACCATGCATCTGGCACAGTTGTTCCCAGCTGTTCATTTTCTGAATTTACTTCGTGGTTTTTTTTATCCACTTTCATATCTTTCCAAACTTGAATTTAACCTCGTAGGCTAGATAACTTTTCTGGCTTCAGAAAAATATGTCACTGAAATAATGCTAATTATTACTATCTTACTACCTGAGATGTTCCGGCTTGGTTTCACAATAGTATTAACATTATAATATGTATATGTTATTACAGGCGCGGCGGCAATGATGGCTATTCGTGTACTGCTGGATCATGATGTACTTGAAGAAAATATTCTACTATTATCGCTGCTTATGGCCGGAACTGGTGTACATTCACTTGCTTATGCTTTTCCTAAAGTACGTCTCAACATTTTATTTCACTGACCAGAAGTTATTATTATTTCAACAATGGTCATGCTGTTTATTGGTTTTCAGGTTGCTTTACTGACAACCGCTGTGGATCCGCATATCAATGAACTATACTATGTCATTCCTGGAATGGGTAATTTTGGCGATCGCTATTACGGTACTGAAGCGGTTGCCGCATGTGATGATTCCTCAGGTAATGAAGATGACAGTTAGCCTCAGGCGTTTCATAAAGCAAAAAAAGCCTGCTGTCATTTTTCGCAATTAAATGTTCTGTTTTATTTGCTTTACACATGTAGTTTTCATATAGTTTTCATATATTCATATAACCATTCATTTTAATGGTCTTCTATTGATTGTTTTATCCCTACTACATGAAATTTTGAATTGCGACGTTTGAAACGACGAATAAGACTTAGCATCTCAAACTACGAAATTCTTAACTAGTTAATTGATAGCATTAATGGGATACTGACCCTAAATTAAGAATTTTTATAATAAAGGAATATATCATTGCTAATATGATAAATTTGCTTCTTGGAGATGTACGTTTTTGAGTGTGCTTTTCTATCGCTGCTTATGCTATCTTACCGTCAAATGTAAAAAAATTCCGGAGAAAAAATCTTTTACTTTTTTGAGAATTGTTTTGAAATATTTCTGTTTGTGGTATATTATCGTATTGATTGTAACATTATTTGTGTTATTCATATTTATATACTTTTGTAAATGTCTCCGTTATTTCTGCTCCGTAATCAAATTATGTTGACCATTTTTATTTGTTATTTATTGCACTTACTATGCTCAAAGAGTAGATGATATTTCATGGTTCTTCAAAATAAAAAACTTAGCAATTTAACATTTAGTTCGATGATTTATTGGCTTAAGAATTTACTTTTCATCACACTTATTTGATACAAATTTTTGTTGGCCTTCTGGTACCGCTAGTTTCTTGTTTTTATGAAAAGAATTTATCAAGAGCTCGGTTTAACTTCTCCAGGTACTTCAAATGAGTGATGGTTCGATTTTCGTTGTTATTGAATTTTTGTGTTGTTATGTATTTCATATTTCGTTTTGCATTAAAAATATGCTTCCAGCAAATTCATTTCAAAATGATTACGAAGGATACTGGGAAAAACCATGTTGCACGGAGAAAGTCGTTGGAAATGAATTCTAAAATGTGGTAATCAAAGCTTAGTGTTAGAGAAAAAAATAGTAGTTTTAGAGACCAAATGAAAAGCGCGAATAAGGCTGAACTTGTGCCTTACAAAAGTTTTGAACAAAGAATTTGGAACGTTCAGTATTTACAGTGATGATTGTGTGACATTAATGAACCAAAGTCCAAGGTTTTCCAATTTATAACTGTCTTTTAGGGAGTCAGGATCAGATTTTGCTTGCATTTAGAAAATTCTAATTTTAATAAATTACAGATGACAATGTGAGGTTTAAAATGGCAATTCAGTTACTTCAAGAAGTTCGTAGAGTAATGAATAGAATCGTTCAAGCAGAACATTGAGAAAAGGTAAGAAAAAGCAGCCTGGTAGATTTCGTGATAAAGGATACTTAAGGGCCAACTCACGAAATTACGCATGCCTATGAAGATTTTTCTCATACTATTAAATTCATTTGAATTTTTTCATTGGCAGAAGTTTATGCAGTTATTATCCAAAACTTTGTATTCGTTACGAATAGTTCCGCTTTTTAGAGATTTTTTTCAAGCTTTCGAAATGCATAACATAGTTGAGGAATTTATTTTGAACTGTTGCAGTGAGCAAGTTCTCTGATTGTAGACAATTACTGGAATTTCACTTTTTTTTTCATGCTTAATATTATTGGCAATAAATCCATGCGACAAAAAAAAAAAGAAACAAATGTTCGTTGTGTCACTAATTTGCCTGTACTCTGGATTTCTGGAATAAAAATCAGTGAACAAAGATCAGTGAACAGTGAACAGTGATCAGTGATCAGTGAACAAAGATCAGTGAATCAGTGAACAAAAATCAGTGAAAGTGAACAAAAAAACAATGTGAGAAAAAAAAAGATTTTCTCAGGGATTGAAAAACCTCATGAAACTAACTAGACATTAAAAATTCGGTTAAAAAAAGATCTTCATATTGTTGTCGTATATTGTTAATCCATGAACAAAAAAAGGCTTTGAACCAATGCTAAACTCTAGCAGTTGTCGTGATTCTATTCTTCCCGTCAAATTTCGTTTGTTTCTTATTCGTACCATTAAATTTTCATTTTAACATCAATATTTTATAATAACTATCGTTCGTCCTTATTCACTATCTATCGACTAACTTATAGATGATGAAATATCAAAATTTTTTTGAAAGCACTGTAAAGTTTTGTGCAATTACTCAATGATAATTCCAAGCTATTTGAAACATATTATAATGTGTTTATATTTTTTGAGTCAATTTAGGCCGTAATAAGTTCTACCATGTGACTTATGAAAGAAATTTTTATCGCTACTGCTGTTAATATAAGGACTTTAAACAGTAGCAAGTGGATCACTGTGGGATGGACAAAGATATTTCAACGTTTCAAGTAGCGGATTAAATAATGAACAATCTTGAGATATTCTGCATAGTAACGTCCTGAAATTCTGAGGAAAAAGGACGGGAAGAAAATAGAAAGCAGACATAAACAGAAATAAATCAGTTTTGTTGCAAAGAGGGACGAAATTGAATTTTATGTTTGGTTGAGTGGCAGCAAAATGCGCAGTACTGTTGAATCCCAATGGGGATTTCCTTTTATGAATCTAAGCTTCCCTATTCCGGAGCGTGAGATACGGACGAAATGGGTGGTTGTCAATATTGCAGCCTCTTGATCTCATCTTGTCTTTTTCTGACGGGTATGGAACAAGTGATATCTAATATTTCTGGTATTCTCAGATCTGATTGATTTATTATCTATACATTTATTTTCTGTTCGTTATTACGAAAGGCTCACTGACAAAACGGTTAGCTTTAATCTTTTTTTTCCTTTCTTTTTTTTCATCGCATGCCCACGCGGAAGTTCGATCTCTAAACATTACTCTTTTTAGTATTAATTAATTCTCTCCATCCATCAGAGCTTTTCAAACCCAATCTTTTCTAAAGTAAACATTCAAGGCTGTCTCACTTCACCATTTCTTCGATAAGTAAGCTGCGCCAATGCTCAAATTTTGCTTGCTCGATTTGTTCGAATTCCCTATTTTTCAAAATGTATGCATTTTTGTTTTTCTCCTTTAAAAAAAACGTTTCAACAAGTTTCATCATTGCTTATTGCTTTAAGTTCAAGAGAAGATCGAATGTCTTCATTGACACTTTTGTTTCCTTTCGATTTTTCGAACCTAAACTTGTGAAGCAGGAAAAGTGTCGCAGGATGCGCTTTTGTAAAATAATTAGTTAATACCAGCAAACAGCTGGATTTCCCTGGATGTTCGAACTTCTAGTGGGGAAGTTCAACGTACAGCATAGTCAAATAATGTCTCTGAAAATTTGGAAAGGTCATCCAGTTAATTTCAATGACTTCTCATCCACGAATTAGTTGGCGAGTTTTCCTGTTTTTCTGTCTATACCTTTTCCTCCTTGCATTTATCCAGGAACATTTACCCAGATGCATTTCACTATAGACTAGACAGGTTCATTAGATTTCTGGTATAAAAGTTTACTTTTTTTATTCTTTCATTTCTTCTAACATTTCATTTGTCCTGTTCCCCATCTGAAATGATTTCCACTGACTAAAAGTATTTGTAGTCAAAATTGCTCTCTATCGCTAGAACTGTTAAATTTCGACGTTAAAAACAAAAAATTTTAATGTTCTAGTGGAATCTTAAAAACGTCCTCCATTCCCTAATTACAAAGTTTAAATTTCATTATTTCGTTATTTGATTTCAAGATAAAGCGATCCATTTGATCATATAAAAATTCTTCATGATTCTCTACAAAATTAACATAAAGATTTGGAAGATTATAATTATACATAATATAATACAAGTGAGGTGCATTGGGATGCTTTCGTAACTTTAGAAATGATTTAAGCAAAATCGATCATCTGAGCTGTCCAGCTGCTCCTTCTATTCACCATATATTTACTTTTGCTCTTCGTTTGGAACTATTTCAGAAAAATTTTAACTTTAAAATAATTTCAAATTTCTTAATTGTAAAAGAAAATTTTAAGATTTGAAGTTGCAGAATGCTTAAATGGTCATTGTCGTCATTGCATTATGCGCAATTATGGAGGTACTATGGGCTCATAAGTTGACTGAAGCGAATGATTTGCAAGCGAAAATATTTCACTTTGAAATCATTAAAGATCGGGTACCATACTTATTTTCTACTCTGTTTTTTGTTTTTCTCTCCCTCTCTTTCTTTTCCCTGCAATCATTTTCGATATTCATTTGTCGTTTCTGTTTTTAAAGGGCCGGAATAAGATTAGGAAATATTCATTGTGATTGGTTGTTAGTAAACGCATACTGACAGTCAATCAGTGTTACCATTTGAAGTACAGCAGACAATCCATCATTCGCTTGAAAATAAAAAGTAAAAAATGTGGTGGGCAATGAGAATTTTCCTTTAGCTGAATAAAAATTGATTTAAACAAGTTAAAGTCTTGTTTTGCAACTATCATTTTTGCGTATTTTTATTTTCTAACTTGAAAATCAAAAATTTTTGATCAATAATACAGGATTCCCAACTTTTGCGTAGCTTTGTAGAGGCTGCGTACAAATCTTTCAAACGAAGCTTACGATGATAAGTCTTACACAGCATACTTCGTTGTCATTGCATGATTATAATTTAAAATCAGAATATGGGTTTAGAGTAAGATCAGAAAAGTTTGTAACTGGTAACAAAAATAATTTTCTAAAGGAAGTTCTTCCAGGTGTACGTATCATCATTGAACTATTTGTCGATCTTGGATTTGAAGGATCTTAAAGCATTGAAGAACAGAAGGATAGGCCCCCAATTGGACAGTCCATTATGTAATTATGATTCCAGCTCATGTCTGCCTGGAGCAACCCCATCTCTTACCGATTATGTTACCAAGATTATGCACACTTTACCCAGAGGTGGCTTGATTGTCTGTGCTACTATGAAACAAGGCGTATGCCAAATCAGGTCAACTGACGATTTAAGCATACTCAGTAATTCCTCGATAACAGTTGCGCCTAATGATATCGGTGCCACTTGTGTGTCATTAGTGGACAGCAATAGCAATTTATATGTTGCTGCTACTGTCACCAATGATTCGCCATACGGGTAAGTCTGAAATTTCGCGTTTTCCTCAATTTTTAATTTATGATGCATAGAAGAGACCGAAAAATTTTCTGGGTAGCACGAAAGGTTTGCATTTGGATTATTGCGAAATCTTCTTGTTAAATTGATTTGAATTTCGAAACTCCAAATTCTATCACAAATTCTGTTTTTTTTAGAAACTCGAAATATGAGTTCTTCAGCTGGTTGCAGTAGCTAAAGATTTGCATCATTAGTTGCTCGTTTATTTACAAAGAAATACAAACCAAAATTAGTGTTAGCAATGAACTAAAACATTCCCTTCCAGGATATATGGGAAGTCTATATTTGAATTCATATTCCATAACTTACAACTTAAATTAATCGTTCTTTTCCAATCATTCCTCAGATCTTTCAGAGGATCAATTCCATTAGTATCTACCCGCAAGCCGCCTAATTACGACATCATTGGTTCCGGGTCGTTGGAGGGTGAAGCAGCAGTTCATATCCGAACTGAGTATCGCTCTCGTTTTCGTGTTTACTTCATTGCGGCATTTTTTTCACGAGCACTATGTTTACTACTTAAGTGTGCAAAATAAATATTTGTCAAATGGAAGATCACCATTCACTGCTTCTAAATTAATACGAATTTGTCGTAATGAGCACAGGTTAAATTTTAAAATTTTCAAAAATATTCAAATTTCTTTGTTGAATTTTTTTCAAAAAATTTATGTTTAAATAAGAAACAAGAAGATGATAAGTTCTTGAAATAGAAAGCTATTTATTCATCTGGTCCTTGTTTGTCAAAAATAAGCAAACAATTGTCAACTTTTCCAAGCTGTCTGGTAATAATTCATTCAAAGGTTTACATGTTCTGCGAAATAAACATACTTGAATTAAACAGATACATATCGTACGGAGAAATCGAAATTCAATGCCATGGAATTGACGACAGCAACTACAATCGCGCAACTGCCGCTTCACTTATTGATAATAAATTGATCGTTGCATTCGCTGACCAAAATAGCCAACAATCAGCTATTTGTGTCTACAAAATGGAAAAAATCAAACTAGCATTTTGGTACAACATTGATAAATGTCGTGTAGGCATCGATAGCGTTGGATTGCCTTACATTGGACGCGACAACAGGTGCATTAATGTTAGTTATAATTTTCATTTAAATGTTAGCCTTTAAAACCATAACATACCTTAATTAAAAGTAGTTATTAAAGTCAATAGATTGATGAATTGAGATGATGGCTTTGGAATGAAGTTCGGAATTAAATCGGGAAAGTAAAAGATGGAGAATATGGACTAATTCATGTTCAATATCTGTTGTGCTCAAAATCAGTTGAAAATTTTTCAGTTTTCTTTACATTAAAATTGGAAAAAAAGTAAAATTGTAACCGAAACAATAAGCATTAGTGTTACCTTTTGTGAAATTGAAGCTCCCCTCAAAATTTCATTTTGAATTTATATTAAAGTTCTATTTTGGAAATGTTCAGAAATCACATCTACCGTTAGCAGAAAATACCTGTGCTATGGGTGTTGGCGGGAAAATTAAATGTGGACAGATCGCAAGCTACGAAATGAACATGATTATTAAATGCATGGATGTTCTTCCTTTCTTCGATACCTTAATTATTATTATTGGAACAGAAAATGCCTTCATTATACAAGTAAACAGTTGCTTATCAATTGTGTGTTCGTTCGAAATCATGGGAGGGATGAAAAGCCAAAATTCCTTTTCAATTTATGCCTTTGCGAATAATTTTTTCGCTTAATCGCTTTGATAAAAAACCCACTGTATGTACGAGCTCCATATTTTCCACAAGTTAACTGTAAACTTTACAGTTAAGAGGAAAACGATTATCATTTTCAAAATACGAGCAATTAAAAATAAGTGCACCAATAACCGCTGTAAAATTCGTTAATGGTCACTACTATTTGGTTATCGCAGGGTCAAAGGTAATTTTCTAATTCTCAAATAGACTCTTTGACCAAGAGTTAATTTATGATAATTTTAAGCTGACTTTTGGCTTGCATGGAAAATGCAGCACCAGTAAATATCATGAGAAATTCTTGTCACTTTTGAGGTATCGGATGATGAAAAATGATTTGATCGATTAATTAACAAATCTTTTAATAAGCTCTTTTGATTCCAAGAAATGGAACCAAGGTTTCACCAAAGAAAGAAAGCCGTTGTTTACTGTACTTTTTAGTTCTTTGAAAATTCAGTAATACCTTTGTCGCAGTTGGCTTTTTATTCACCTG
>NW_018108252.1:0-1751 GCF_000183805.2 Loa loa
AAAATGTAAATCATTAAATTCACGTGAATCCACAGGTGAAAATGCAAATCATTAAATTCACGTGGATCCACAGGTGAAAATGTAAATCATTAAATTCACGTGAATCCACAGGTGAAAATGCAAATTATTAAATTCACGTGGATCCACAGGTGAAAATGTAAATCATTAAATTCACGTGAATCCACAGGTGAAAATGCAAATTATTAAATTCACGTGGATCCACAGGTGAAAATGTAAATCATTAAATTCACGTGAATCCACAGGTGAAAATGTAAATCATTAAATTCACATGAATCCACAGGTGAAAATACTAATCATTAAATTCACGTGAATCCACAGGTGAAAATACCAATCATTAAATTCACGTGGATCCACAGGTGAAAATACTAATTATTAAATTCACGTTAAATTCACGTGTATCCAGAGGTAATGGTGCAAATTATCAAACTCACGTGTATCACGAGTAAACATACTTATAAATCTACGTGAATTAAAATGATTTAGAAACTCACACAAAAGTTAAAATTTAAAATAATATTAGGATTTAATTGCTTGCTATATAAAAGATATTCAATATAACTGATAAACAAAGATAGACATTTGATAATTCAACCATTAAACGATGAAAAGAACTAATAAAAAGTTAATAATAGATGAATTTAAGTGAATTATTATTTAATTGACACATAATCAATCAATCAATCATCAGTCAACTAGCTAATTAATTTGGTAATTAATTAATAAAGCAATCAACACAATTGTTTTAGGTGCATTTCTTATACCATATTTGACAATGCTTTTTATCGGTGGCTTACCAGTATTTTATATGGAATTAGTCCTTGGACAATTTCATCGTTCTGGTTGCATAAGTATTTGGAAAAAGATTTGTCCAATGTTTAAAGGTAAAAATATCTTTCCTTAATTTTTTATATTATTAATTTCATTTAAAAAATGGTTAAATTTTCAATAAAAATATTAAATCTTTGTCCAAAAATTAATTACTGAATACAATTCCCTAATTAGAAGAAAAAAATTTCATAATTATCAAAATAATTTCAATGAATTTTAATTTGTTCCTTTTTTAATAAAATTATTTTCAAAGGTATTGGTTATGGTATATGTTTTATATGTACATTTATTGCTTGCTTCTATAACGCTGTTATTGCACATGCCCTATATTTTTTAATCAACTCATTACAGGTGAAAGAATTTTCAAAAAAAAAATTTTTTTATTAAATTTTAAAATTATTTATGCAAAATTTGTGTTTTAAAACAAGCAAAAAAATATGAAAAAAAAAAGAAAAAACGTGGTATTCTCAAGTATACAAATTAGAAAGGCAATATTTTCAGGTATGCAAAATTATAATATATTAATTAGACTATATGGTTTTGTATGCAAATTTTAAGAAGTAAAATTGAAAATGCATTCTTTTAATGCATTAAAAAAGTACCAATCAATAGTGCTATGATTTATTGTGTCAGAAAGAAAAATGTTCGAATCAGTAATTTCATTTTTTTATTATATTTAAAAATTGCTTCGCCATTTTACTTTATTGAATTTAAATTTCGATTCATTTATCATTATTATTATTATTATCTATTATTATTATTATTATTATTATTATTATTATTATTATTATTATTATTATTATTATTATTATTATTATTATTATTATTATTATTATTATTATTATTATTATTATTATTATTATTATTATTATTATTATTATTACTATTATTACTATCTATTA
>NW_018108252.1:2016-4942 GCF_000183805.2 Loa loa
ATTATTATTATTATTATTATTATTATTATTATTATTATTATTATTATTATTATTATTATTATTATTATTATTATTATTATTATTATTATTATTATTATTATTATTATTATTATTATTATCATTATTACTATCATTATCATTACTATTATCATTATATTATTATTAATTACTAATTATTACTCACAACCACAACGTTTTTTATTACAACTATTATTTTGGTGCCATTTTATAGTCAGAAGTACCTTGGAAAAACTGTAATAATCCATGGAATACACCATTATGTGCAATTAATCTAAATGGTTTAAATGGTACCATTGTAACCAATCAAAGCAATAATTTGAGTGGAAAATTAAGAACGCCGTCTGAGGAATTCTTTCTGTTGGTTTCAATTAAAACCATATTTTATAAAAGATTCGATCAATTTCAAAAATATTTCTACTATTTCCTTTTTTTTTCCAAAGACTAGAATTTCCTATAAAAAAGAAAACAAAAAATCAAATTATTCTTATTTAATTTTTTAATTAATTTTTACGTTTTAAAATTCAATTTCACATAATAGTAAAATTATTAAAATTCAATGCACCTTTATGATTTATATTAATTAGGCAATTTCGAGTCGTAACTTTTTTTGAAAAAAAAAAAATTTGTATTTCTGGAAATTTTATTTGGCATAACTAATAAAATATTAAAGCTTATGTTTGATTAAGCTAAAAGCGGATAGCAATCTAAAAGTTTAATTAATAGCTAAATTATGATAAATAATTTGATACATGACAAATATCATGAACTTCTAATTGATCCATATATAATCCAATTCTTTTTTTTTTTTTGACTATTTCATTAAAAGACAAAAAAAAAAACTCCGTTAATTAATATTTTACAAAAAAAAATTTTTTTTTTTTATCAGATTTAATGTATTGGAAGAAAATCATTCCCGCGGTTTCGATGATCTCGGCAGTATTAAGCCATCATTAGCCTTGTGTCTTATCATTGTTTTTATTCTTGTCTATTTTGCGCTCTGGAAAGGACCACGAAGTAGCGGGAAAGTTTGTTTTTGTTTGTTTATTTCTTTATTTTTCTTTATGCTTTTTTTTCAAAATTAATATATAATTAGAATATAATGTGAGATATTTATAGAAATTATAAATCTCGAGTATTACTGTATCTTAGATAATTAAAGAATAGGATGACATATAAGGGATATTATAGTATTTATCAATCATAGTATCGTAATACTTATCATTGAAATTTCTGATTAATGTTTATCATCCGTCAACAAAATATAAGCTCAATTTTAACTTTTTTGAAACATATACTAAAACTGTCGAATGAATTAAGTAATACTTGGGATTTGTTAATTCTCATATGGGCTAATTAACTGTTCTTTTAATTAATTGTTCTCTTTTTGGTATATATCAATTAGCATCATACGTAATCTACTCATTCCTGACAAAAAAAAAAATGCTTTAAACTATAAATTGCTTTATCTATATCTAGAAAGACAATTAATTAATTTCAGATAATGAAATGA
Organism: Loa loa; assembly: GCF_000183805.2. Classification (NCBI taxonomy): domain Eukaryota; kingdom Metazoa; phylum Nematoda; class Chromadorea; order Rhabditida; family Onchocercidae; genus Loa; species Loa loa. Next base: position 3,548 of record NW_018108252.1, read on the forward strand.
TAAATCCTTTATTGATCAATCAATATATATTTACTAAGTTTTGGGCATTTAAATTAAATATTTTTTTTTTTTTTTAAAAAAAAATTTTTAGTACGTATGGATAACAGCTACAGCACCATATGTAATCTTATCAGTACTTTTCGTACGTGGAATTACATTACCTGGTGCATCAATTGGAATTTATTATTATTTGATGCCAAATTTTGAAATGCTTTTTGATATTGATGTTTGGACAGCTGCAGCTACACAAATTTTCTTTTCACTTGGTCCTGGATTTGGTGTATTACTTGCATTAAGTAGTTATAATGATTTTCGAAATAATTGTTATCGGTATTATCTTTTTCCTTTTCTTTTTAAATTCCAAATTTATTTTCAGGAAAAAAGAAATTTTTCTTTTTTATATATATATTTAAAAAAATATATAATTTGTAAAATATACAAATATAATTTAAATATTATTCTGAAATCATTTGGCATTTAATATTTTAATTTCATGCAATAATTTCAGAATACTTTTGTATGATGAATTATATTTTAGTGATAGAGGATGATTGATTATTTAATAATTGAATTAATAATCAAAAAACTAATATATATATATATATATATTATATATTGATCAGTAACTGAATGATTGATTATTTACTAATAACTGATTATTTGGTAATTGGATTAACCATAAAATTGATATACGTCACATATATTATTTAATAATTGAATAACTGATTATTTAATTAATAGCTGATTATTCAATAATCAAATTAATCAAAAAATTAATATATTGTTATATACCTGTCATATAAATTGAATATCATTTGTACAAATCGATCATTGATATATTACAGAGATGCATTGGTGACATCATTTATCAATTGTGGTACTTCATTTTTTGCTGGTTTTGTAATATTTGCAACTCTTGGCTATATGTCAACTATAACAAATTTACCAGTTAATGAGGTAGTAGGTGACAATGATGCTAATATTATATTTATCGTCTATCCACAAGCAATTGCTACAATGTCATATGCAAATTGTTGGTCTTTCATATTCTTTGTCATGCTAATTACTCTTGGTATTGATAGTACGGTAAGTATTATTGCAAAGTTTTATTGCCTATATTTTGTATGGTGATAAAAGATGATCTGTTTATCTAATAATTGAATGACTCAAAAATTTATTTTAATTTATTTAATGGATCAAATTTTAAAACAAAAAAATCAAGAAAATCAAAAAACAGCTAGTGAATATTTTTTTGAAAAAAAAAAAAGACAGCAAATTTTTAAAAACTATTCTTACTTTAAAGTTTAAAAAAAGAAAGAAGAAAAACATATACTAAAATATGTGCTTTTTATTTTGATTTCTTAAAAAAAAACTTTCGTGATTTTTTATTTGTAC
>NW_018108252.1:5147-7290 GCF_000183805.2 Loa loa
AGTTCAGTGGAATTGAAGCATTGATAACGGGATTTTGTGATGAATATCCGGATGTGTTAGCACGAAAACGTGAAATATTTGTAGGTATCGTAATTGTTGCCTATTATTTTGGTAGTCTACCAACCGTTACTTATGTAAGCATTATCATTATCCAGTTTTTTTTTTTCTTTTTTTTTTGCTATTATTTATTTAATTAATAAAGTATAAATAGTCTTTATTATAATAATAAAAAAAAAAAATTATGAATATTTCATATAATAATTGTAACGAATTATGATGCTAATACTTAAATATAGCAATATCGATTGATTTTTTATTATTTTTGTCAATTTAAAAAAAAATTTTTTGTCAATATTTATATATATAAACCTTTTTTTTTTTTCATAAATTATTTGAATAAAATAATATAAGATATCAAATAGTTTTTATTTTAGGGTGGTAAATATGTCATATCATTCCTTGATGAATATGGTGTATCATTATCAGTATTATTTATTGTAATGTGTGAAATGGTTGCTGTTTGTTGGTTTTATGGAATACGACAATTTAGCAAAGATATTCAAACAATGCTTGGATTTTATCCAGGATTATATTGGCGATTTTGTTGGACATGTTGTCCTATCATTATTACTGTAATTCTTTTTTTTTTTTTAAATCACCAGAAAAAAATTAGACATTTAGATTTTTGTATGTAATTTTAATAAACAGTTATTATTATTGTTAAATCCTTATTATCAATAATTGTAATATGAAAAGAATTAATGGAATTTAAAAATAACATTTTTTCTCTCTTCCTCTCTCTCGTTTTTTTTTTTTTTTTTTTTAGACAATATTCTTGTTGACCATTTATAAAACATCATTGGAACCGATGACCATTGGATCATATACATATCCACAATGGACTGTTTATCTTGGATGGTTTCTACGTTTAACATCAATTCTTAGCATTCCAATTTTTGCCATTTATTATCTATGTACTACTAAAGGAACATTGAAAGAAGTTAAAATTTTCAAAGATTTTTGCATATTTTTTTTATTAAAAATTTAAAATAAAATTAAAAAGAAAAAAAAGAAAATTATCAAAATGGATAATTTACAAAATGTTTGAGAATATTACTAAAAGTAATGTTACTTGAAAATATGACAAAATATATGGATGAAAGATTAAAGTAAAACAAAATATTTTTCATAATTAATTAAACTTATCTAAGACGGAAAATAATTTGAGGTGAAAAAATATATTCCTGTAAAAGTTAGAAGTAAAATAAACTTTTCTATTTTTTGAACTTTTCTATTTTTCTCTTCTAAAAACACTTCTATTTTTTGATTAATTCTTTCTTTTTGTTTTTTTTTCTTTCATCCAAAAGATACGATCAATTTATCACAGCAAATAATACATTTTTTAAATTGTAAATTGAAATTTCGAACTATATTTTACAGGTTAAATAATTTTAAGGTTAACATTAAATTTTGGCAATTGCCCAAATTTCAACAATATTTTCTAACTTAAAATTTCATCTATAATATTTACATTTAAATATTCTCCTTTAAATAAATTTATTAAAATTTAACATCTAAACATTATAATTAATTTCATTAAAAATAAATTTAGCGTTGGCAATCTTCGATCAAACCACAACAAACTGATCATTTACGGAGATCATCATTGGTGCATTCGGTAGTATTACCTGATGTATCAATGATTCGAATTGATAACAATGCATCTGATATCAGTGAAACTACAATGGCTATCAATAATACTATCCATTTATAAGATCATATCATTTCTTTTGCAACTTTTTTTTTTGTTTATATTTTTATTGATCTTATTACATCCTTGAATAGATGAACAAATTATAAAAAATTAAAAAAAAAAAATCATTTCAAATAACACGTCTCATCTATAATGTCAAACTAAAAAAATTTGCATATCATAAATAGGTAAAATTTAATTAGGTAAAACAAAAAAAAATTTATAATTCCTAAAATATATTTACTAAAATTTTTATTTATAATTACTAAAAATATACATTGTCAGTTTATTTTTCACTTTTTTTTTCTTTTTGAAGTTTAGATACGGCTGAAAACCATAACATTTTTGTTGAATTCAAACTTGATACGTTTAAAAAAAAAAAAAAAGAAA
>NW_018108252.1:7730-12226 GCF_000183805.2 Loa loa
TTATAATACAAAACAAAATACTGAATATTTTCAGATAAGATATCGATTGAAAATAAAAATGCAACGATTTCAAATTAATCTAATTAATGATATCAGAAAATTAGAAACTTTAATACAGCCTGCTGTCAGTTATCACTCTTATAAACATCTTATCAAATAGTTTATCAAATAATTCATCTTATCAACCAAATGTAGGCGTCTTATCATCTTATCAAGCTTCTATATCTTATCAAAAAATGCGCTTTTTTTGCATAATTTTGTTTACTTTCGTTCATTTTTATATTTTAATTTGTTCTTAATCTTATCAATGCATTTACAAAAATATTTTTCTTTTTTAAAACATATTTATTAAAATATTTTTGTTCACTTAAAAACTCATCTTTTATTAAAAATTTTTCGAACTTTTTAAAAAAAATATGATTTTTTTTTAATCATATTGAATAAACCCACATTATTTGTATGCTTCGTAATCGGTAATATTTTATTAGCAATAATAATTAATTAAGAATGGAAAAATTAAACAATTAATGAGAAATGCTAACATAACGCTTCATATGATTACATTTTTAGTTCATATAAATTATGATAAGAAGAAAGTTTGCTGGAATATTCCAAGACTTAAGCTTAAGAGAAATTAATTAATTCATTTACTTTGTTTAATTGTTAAAATAATTAATAAATTTTTTGCATGATAATTTGTGAAACAATTTCAGTTAACATTATGCATTATGTCTTCCTGGCCATTGCATTCTTTTTTCTTTTGGCCAACAAATTGAACAAATTTATTTTTGTAAGTGGAAAATTTTTGTTTTTTTACCATTACTGATAAGATTTTAGTTTATCACTTTAAAAAATTTTAATGATTAACATGAATATATTGCAAATTATCTGATAATATAAGGTAAATCTTCGATATCAGCAAATGACTCATTTCAATATGTAGTTTAGGTACACGTTGTTGTTGGATTCATATTCAACGATTATCATCTTATCATCTTATCATAACTAAACATTATCAAAAGTTTATAAAATTATCTGTTACTTTTGATTTAAATTTCTTTGATTTCAGTTTTTGCTTTAATCGATAGAATCTCAACTTTTTTTTCTTTCTGTTCATCCGTTAAACATTCCTTTCTAAAAAAAAAAAAATAATAAAATTAAAAAAAAAATCTTAGCAGTGATAACTGAAATGATAATTTGATAAATAATATTTCACTCGAAATGTTAACATTTTTGCTCTTTTGGATAAATTTCTAATCTTTTTATTAGCATTTTTATGCAATTTTTATTATTTGAAAGGAATTTCCACTAAATGAGATAATAATTAAATGAGTGAATTTGTCATTAAGGAAAACTTAATGTAGGCTGAAATTAATCATTTCAGTCTTACTCTCCAATTATTTGTGTTATTCATTTCTTGACCTTTGAACTATCGACACTTTGCTCTTTTTTTGAAATCGGCAAAGTCAATCTTTCGAACGATCAGTTAGTCTAATTTTGCAAAATAATAATAAATTTGATCATACATTTCTCATCGATCTGATCATTTAATCCATACTGTTCTTGTTATAGGTATGTATATAAAAGATCATTAATGAATGGGTTAATTAATATGTCGTAGATGTCGCATTAAATTATTATAAAAATAATTTGAAATAAATGATAGTTTGAAATATTTTTGATACATGTGACACGGATACGTGATAAATAACGTCTACATTAACGCAATTGCTTACATTCGATCGTATGATTTGTTTAACATCAAATGATACTGTATCATGTATACTTCGTCAAGAATTATTTTTTTAATTATTTCATTTAATTATTTCCTTAATTATTCCTTTACAGCTAATCAAGAATGTTTTAACAATTTTTATTTGCTTCAAAAAAATTAATAAGGAAACGAATTTCAATGTTACATTTGCTGCGAGCATACATTTCACTATTAATGTATTTTAACATTACATTACAGTAATTCATTTAATTATTTTTTTAAATAATTCAATAATTCTCCTTCAAATTATTTCAACGAATTATTTAAATTATTTATTAAAATCGTTTGTTTTTAAAAGAAATTCCATCCGGAAATTACAATTGTTCTATTTTTCAACTCTTTGAAAAAAGTCCGATATATTATGCAAAAAAAAAAAATGAATGCTATTAAGCAATTGCATTTTATCACTGATAAGCGAAATCAGTAGTAAAATCAAAATAACTAAATTCATCCTTATCATAAAAAAAAGAATACTTGTTTTTTTTTTTTTTTTTTGTTCAAATTTATGAAATGAAATATTATGATTGGTAATTGGAAATAATTAGCATTTTTATAAAAAGGAAAAAAAATTTTTTTTCAGAAAATCTAGTCTTTAATCCATTAAATGAATGCATTTTTTTGCAGGTCAATGATCAATAAATTTGAAATTAAAGTTAAAAATTAAAATACAAAACTTTAATACTGTATGTTTATGTTTAGCATAAAGGTGATTTTTGAAAGAACCACCGGCAGAATAGTGTAATATTTTATATGCAAATAGCAGAAGCTATCAAAATTATACATGCAATAAGGAAATTAAAAGAAAAAAAAGAAAATGATTGCGAGTTTCAAAAAAAAAAACGATTAATTTAATTGATATGAAATTTGAAAAATACTTTTTAACTTCTAAAATTCCATCCATTTATGGTAATTTAATTTAATCACTGCATGTCTGATTTGCATGAAATAAATGGATATCGAAAAATGGAAGGAAATTTTTTTACGAAAAATTGTAAAAAAAAAAAAACTTTGCACTGCAAATTCTAATAGTTTATGATTGAATAAAAAATTTACGAAATTTTTTTTTTTTTTTTAATAAAATGATGGAAAAATGAGAATGGAATTTTGAAAATGAATGGTGTTGCATTTGCGCGAATTGCGAAAATGCGGAAATGTCGAAATGGATTACAAACATGTTTCAACCATAATTAAAGCCTCTACTGCTTCATTATATTAAAGACTTTAATTAAAATTAAAACTTTAAACTTTTTAGTAGAAATGTTAAAATTACAAACACGTTTTAACTCTTAATTAAAATTTTTAATATTTTAATGAAATTTTTTGTTTGCATGGTAAATTAATTGCATTAATATTTGTCATCATATGTATTTCATACAAATGTCATTGGAATAAATTTTTTGGATGAAAATTTGTTTGCAAAAAGAACAACTAAAATCTGGAATGCATGCATGAAACATGAGACATTGTGCAAAACATGTGACATTGTGTTGACAAACATTTTAGAGTTCAAAATTTTGAAATTGTTAAATTTTAATGATTTAGATATCAAAAGATGTGAAAGAATTCATCCATGTGAACGATAAAACTTAACCATTTTAACACTAATTAACAGTTAGAATTGACATATGCCAATTAATTAATAACATAATTTATTTTTATTTCTATTATATTGACGAAAAGATTTCAAGTTGGCTAATAATGTAATTTTAATTTTTACAAATTTAGGAACGATCATTTTAATAAAATAAGATCATATATTAATTGGAAATTAAATATTAACACTATCATTATCATCATTCAATTGTAATTCCCCATATAAATTTACATTTATTAAACTTTTGAACATATTCATAAAATTTATTTCAATTGAAAATATCAGTCATATTAAAGAGTTTATTTTTGAATTAATTTTTAATGCTCTGTTTTAGGTATACATTTCATAGGGATTATATCTCAGATTGATAGTTCCTAAAAATGTAATCTGATTACTGTATGTTAACATATAATGGTTTAAGTACAGATATAATAAATTAACTTACATCTTTCTATATCTGTGATCAAATATGAAACATATTTTAAAACAAATTTTTTATTTGGAATTCCATTAACATTTTCAACTTTTGAAATATGAAAAATTAGAGTTATATTTGTGATGGATAAAATGTTTCATAAAAAAAAAAAAGACATATGCTTAAAGTGATAAAAAATAACTTATTAATTAATCCGCATAAATTTATTAATCTATTTCAGGGAGGGAGAAAAAAAAAAAACGAATTGCTCACTTTACTGCAGGATGATAACAATAGAAGACAAATGTTGTCGCGAATTTTGAATGTCGCAAAGCTCCAAATGAAATGAATTGATTAAATAAACCAATGTACTAATCAATCATACAAATTGTAACAATGTTATGAATCATTTAACCAATCTTACATTCCTCAAATTCATTGTCTCATGTGTTTTTCATTGTTATCTTTATCTAAGTTCACATCCTTTCCTTTTTTTCTATGGACTAATAAGCTAAATTTCTTTGTCTAAGAATCAATCTTAATTGCAATGTTTAATGTCCAAAGACTGCACCGTACATTGTATCTATCCTCTACTCTCTTCGATAAATATTTTACTACTATCCTCTGTGTCATTACAACCTATTTATCCTCTGCGAATTAATAACTTTCTCCTGAATCGAAGGAAGAATACCTTCTCAGAATATTTGTCTGTG
>NW_018108252.1:12560-16815 GCF_000183805.2 Loa loa
GTCTGTGCCTAAGAATGAATCCTTTCAAATCAAACCGACAAACCAAAAACTTTTATTTCAATTTTTCTACAAATGTTAAGTTTTGTCATATAGTAAAAATAAACAATTTTTTTTTTTTGAAAGAAAACATAAGCTGTCGCCATATGTCGCATTTTTTTTCAGGAGTAGTTGATTTCAGTAAACTTTTTTGTGCAATCATTGTATCAATGAGTATCAAATGATCGTGAACTTGATATGTAAAGTTATCATCGATATCCACAATAGGCTAATCTTAGTGTTATCGAATGTAACAAGTGAAGTATAAGTAGCAAGTATAAGTCAGAAAATAGTAGTTCTAGTACTTTTATTATATGTGACATGGATTTGGACAATATTTTTGAAAGGACAAATAAGATAGTTGGAGAGAAAGAAATGATAGCTTTACTTACGGTTTTACAAGTAATAACTTTCTCCTACGATAGATGATTGTACAGTAATCATTTGCATATCACCTTAAATTGTGTAGTTTTGTTTGATTACAAGGAAATTATTTATTACAAATAATGTTTGTACCCTTTAATTTATACATTTCCAAAACCGCAGCAAAAAAATTGTGATTGGAAAAATTACAAGTGTTTCCCAGGTAGCATAATGTTCTGAAATATGGCTTATTGATTTCTTTACTTTTCTCTCTGTGATATGATAGTTGTTTATCAGTGAACCAGAATTCCCATCCTATTTCATGATTTCAGTTATTCTGTTTAATATATGCTTTACTCAAATTGTCCAATTGAAATACCGTTGTTCATTTCTTTCGCTTAATTTCATTCCTGTTGCTTTTGTATTAGCCAATTTGTTAACTCTTGTGTAGCGGTAACTTGTCCGGAACGTTCCGGAACGGATTTCATTGGTAAATTAAATTAAGAAAATCTTACGAAATAAACTATTTGCTGTTGCTTTAACGGCTTTCATTTGTGCTTTTGCATCTAAAATTTCAGCTTTTAATATCAGAGATTATATTGATATATTCCAGCATTAAATGTTCATATATAAATGAAATAGATTGGAAAGAATTACAATAAATTGCATTTAATGAAGGATTTATTCCGAACCAAAAATTGGATTATTATACGAAAAGATCAATGGAAGGATGAATATATGATTCATAGTTGATGGAAGGATTGATAAATAGTTAGATAAGTTACAGTAAACCTGATATTTTCGTTTTATTACTTTATCCTAAACTGTATTGAACAACGAAGCAATAATGAAAATCTTCCCATTTTCTCTTTCTAATCGAAGAGCATTCAATTTAAAATCACGTTTTGCAATATATTTCAAATCGGACAGTTGTTGTACGTTTCATAAAACAAAATTAATTGAAGAAATTCATTTCATTTCCAATTAGGAACGAACGTTACCATAATCCGAATATTCCAAATATTCCTAAAATAATAAATTTTTCAAAATTTCGATTTACAAGAAATGCATATTGCTCTATTTAAAAAAAAAAAATAATATCTGAATAAATGAGAAAATGAAATCGTTGTCTTTTTCTCCATGAAACCTATTTATGATATAGCTGCAAAATTATTATTAATTTGTCCTAACTTTGAACATCCTATATATGTATACGTGTCGCAGTAACTATGTGTCGCAGTGAACTACGTGTCGCAGTAACAAAGAAATCACAAGCTAATCTATAAACAATATTTGCATATTATCGAGACGATAATGAATGAAATCGGCTCATTTATATTGTTCAATTTTTTCAAAATTTTACTTTGAAAAGTTTTTAATTTCAATTTTCAACAGTATAGAATAGAAGAGTATAGTTTGAAAAGATTGCATTCTTTTATTAGTTACAACAAAAAAGGTCACCTGATTTATCTGTTTTGAATTGTCATTTTCTGAGGGCTAAAATTGATTTCATTAATTCTATTTGTATTTTCAATATTTATTATTGGTTTTCTTTTAATTCAATTATTTGAATACAACTTTCTTTTTGTTTAAAATGTACTTTTACACTTGACAATTAATGATCAAATGTACGAAATCAACAGTAGTTGAACGTATGAAGATAATAATCGTACTAGGCATAAGGTATGTACTACATTAATAACCGTACTCAACGTAAGTGTATATTACATTAATAACCGTATTCAACGTAAGTGTATATTACATTGACAATCCTGATGACTCTTTTTTTGCGGTACAAAAGTATTACAAAATTTCCCTAGAAATTAAATGAAATTTCTAAACCTCTCATGATGACAAATGTGACACATGACAGCTAACATACATATGCTACCATATTATAGGTGTATTATCGAAATATCTTAATTAGTACTACTAATTGTCAGAATTTTTTTTTTACCTCATCATACGGCAATTTATATCGACATATAACATAATAATTTTGAAAACGCGCATTACAATCGATATCAAAGCTGTAGAAAATTCTGAAGTACTCTAAAATGAATGATAATAAAAAGTTATAAAATTTTAGGAGCTTTTTTCAAAGTTTTTTTTACCGTATCCATTTATTCCTTTTGATCAAATTTTTCAACAAACTTATATTTATGAATTTCATTAAAAGAATTGCATTAAACAGATTTCAAAATTAACTTTTAAATAATTTAAAGAATGAAAATATTTTTCATCTAATTATAAACATTAAGATTAATTTGAATTAAAATAAAAATTAAAATATGAAATATTACTTATAACGAAATCTTATCATAAATGATTTTCAAGTTTATCAATTATTGATAAGAAATATTTTGATAAGAAGCATTATAACTCATCGAGAATTCATATGCTTTAACATTAAATATTCTTTATAAACAAGAAAGCTTACGTGTTGGTGGACTATAAAGAAAAACTCGTCTACAATCATCTGCTTTAAATGCTGAAAAATTTGACATAAATCCTCGATCCAAGAAATTATCATAATTGAATGGAGTATTATCAAGCCAATGATAATTATTATTGATATATGTTAATCCGATCAATAACGGAAGATCATTTCGATCAGCATGGATAAGCCATTTTTTCCGTTCAAATGCTAAACATATTTGTATCATATTATCATTTGATAGTGATAATTGTTTGATAAATGATATTAAATATTTGCATATCTTATAGTTGGATTGAAAACTAAACAAAAAAAAAAAAAAGAAAAAATGAAATAATTGTTGGTTTTTATTGTAAAATTTTCGAAATTTTAAGGTAAGAAGGAATGATAATTAATGTAAATACTTCGATAAAGCATTTTAACAAATTCAAATTCCTCTTTGTTACGAATTGAAACGCTTGTTATCGATGGAAAGTTTGATGATAATCGACATATATTTTCATCTGCTGTTCCAATATTTCCCAATTTAGGATCATCCGTTGTATTCTTAAAAAAAAGCAATATTGCAATTTATTAAATTTAAAAAGATTTCTGCAGCTAAAGTTTTTCAAATATTAAACATGAAATAATTCATTACATTCCGTGGCTTACTCTAACGATAGTAAAGAGAAGTGTCGATGATTTGAAGTAAAATGAAATAGCTTATTTAATTAGCTTAAAATGAGCAATTATTACCAATTATTCATTAAAGTATGATTAAGTGAAGCTAACAAAGCTAAATGTTAAAAGGATACAGTTGCATTACTATCTGGAAAGCATTCATGCAATATGGTATAAATAGATGTTTCAGTACTTAAATTACAACTTGGTTGACAAGTTGTTTGTCAATAAAATTCCGTTTACAATTTAGCATGAAATGTAAACAAGCAGATGATATCAATTACATATTACAGTATCATCTAATTACAAATAATGAATGTAACAATTAAATGACTAACACCTCGAGTAATCTTATGAATTTTATAACAATAAAAATCCGTGCCGATTTTTTTCATATGATAATTGATCGTACATTGAAATTTTCCTTAAATGATCAAAGATTATTGTTGTTATTTTTCATTTTTCTATTTTTAAATTAAAGTAATTCATTAAAAAAAAGCATTTTTTGACAAGAAAAAAACGAAACTTCTAAATCATATAATAATATACCTAAAAAGTTTTTTTTTATTAAAATCTAACTCTAACAATTTATTATTGAATAAGGTAAATATTAATATCAAGATATGATGAATTAATAGATATTTGAAAGAGTATACTAAGTTTTGCTATATGACACAAATAAAGTGACATAATTTGTCATCAGGATTATGAATATTCCATGTAAGTTTATGACACAAATAAAGTGACATAATTTGTCAA
>NW_018108252.1:17349-18556 GCF_000183805.2 Loa loa
AGAAAAGATTCTTGAATACTTCAGATGGGTCAGTATATTTATGATTCTTTATATTCATGTAGAAAAGATTCTTGAATACTTCAGATCAGTATATTTATGATTCTTTATATTCATGCAGAAAAGATTCTTGAATACTTCAGATGGGTCAGTATATTTATGATTCTTTATATTCATGCAGAAAAGATTCTTGGATAATTTAGGTGGAAATTTTGGATGAATTTTAAGAGGAACTCTTACCATAAAAAAAGTGCTTATAATTTTTCCATCAGTTAATTAATTCTGTTTGTTATTAAACGAAAATAATTGCAGTTTGGAAACATGGAGTAAATGAAAAAAAAATGAAATGAAATTTAAATGCAACAATTGATTTTAGCATAACGATTTATGCCAACGATGGATGGATGGTCTACAGAGATGATGTGAACAATGCCGCCCATGTTCCTTGAGGAAGAATGTTTCGGGTAATCTATAGATGATAATGATAACGTTAACATTGATATTGAAAAGAATTCAGAAGATATATTCATATAGGTTTAACAATCTTCGAATTTATGATGAATGATGGATAGGAAAGAATGCTTCTTAAATGGAAAAGATTATAGCACAATCAATAAACTATATGTCTGATAAGGAATCTCAATTGTAAGTTTTTCAAGTTTAATCATTCTTTATCATCTTATTATTGTTTTAGTTAAGAATTCTTAGAATACAAATATTACTTATCAAGTTATCTCATTAAATCATCTTCCTTTTCATTATCAATCCTTCATCGCATTTCTACTTTTATCCAATTTTAAATCATGTTAATATTCAAATATATATATATATATATTGAATATTATATGCTAATTTATACTAATCGATTCATTATCGCTTGTAATATAATAGTCGAAATAGTGAAAATTAATTAAACTATAATTATTTGACAATTGGAAATTATGTATTTTGCATCGAATTCCAACTTTATGTTGATGTAATGGCAGCATTCGTTGACAAAAATCTAAAATAGAATTTGATGGTATAAGAAATGTTCAAATGTGATACATGTAGATGACAATTTTAAATCATGATGACAATTCTAAATCATGATGACAATTCTAAATCATGATGACAATTCTAAATCATGATAACAATTCTAAATCATGATGACAATTCTAAATCATGATGACAATTCTAAATCATGATGACAATTCTAAATCATGATGAC
>NW_018108252.1:19395-24735 GCF_000183805.2 Loa loa
TGATGACAAATTTATGTCACTTTATTTGTGTCTATAAAACTTACATGGAAATATTCATAATTCCTGATGACAAATTATGTCACTTTATTTGTGTCATATAGCAAAACTTAGTATACTCTTTCAAATATCTATTAATTCATCATATCTTGATATTAATATTTACCTTATTCAATAATAAATTGTTAGAGTTAGATTTTATAAAAAAAAAAAAACTTTTTAGGTATATTATTATATGATTTAGAAGTTTCGTTTTTTTCTTGCAAAAAATGCTTTTTTTTAATGAATTACTTTAATTTAAAAATAGAAAAATGAAAAATAACAACAATAATCTTTGATCATTTGAAGAAAATTTTTCAATTTCTAATTTTAGGAATATGTTTTCGTGATTATGATACCAAACGAATTGGTTTGGATACTTATTGTTACAGAATGCATTCGTTCAATAGATTTGTTTGTCCTTTCATTGTTACATTCATTATTTGTAATTAGATGATACTGTAATATGTAATTGATATCATCTGCTTGTTTACATTTCATGCTAAATTGTAAGCGGAATTTCATTGACAAACATTTTGTCAACCAAGTTGTAATTTAAGTACTGAAACATTCATCTATACCATATTGCATGTATGCTTTCCAGATGGTAATGCAACTGTATCCTTTTAACATTTAGCTTTGTTAGCTTCACTTAATCATACTTTAATGAATAATTGGTAATAATTGCTCATTTTAAGCTAATTAAATAAGCTATTTCATTTTACCCCAAATCCATAGAATATAGTAAATGTAATGAATCGCTTCAAGCTTAATGTTGAAAAAGTTTAACTATCGAATTTTTCAAATTTGATAAAATTAATTAGCTGTATGATTGTCATTAAAGGATTTCCCTGATCTTGACAAGTTCTGGAAGAAACCAGATGGCGAGGGAGATGAGCGTTTATGTCGATTATATACAAAACAAGCTTCACCATTTGGTTCCAGTGTTTCTATTCGTTCTAAAAAAGAATTTGAATTTGTTAAAGTACTGTATCGAAGTATGTACTTGATTTCAATCATTTTATCTTCTCTTTTTTTTTTTTTTATTTTTGACTGAAAATTGAACCAGTTGTTTCATACTTTTTTTGTCACATTTTCAGTCAATTTTCTTTTTCAACACTACAACACAAATAAATATTATGCAAATTGTCTTTTTTTAATTATTTCAAATATATTCAAATTATTTCAAATATATTCGAATTATTTTTAAATATTCAAATTTTGAAAAAATTATTTTTTTTTTCAAATTTATAACATCGATTTCTAGCTAATTATTATTATCAATTAATAGAAATTGTTTGATCTATTTAGCAGCTGATTATTCTCGAACTGCAATGCCATTATTGATTGGATTAAAATATGAAAATGATCGTTTCCAATGGTTTGATAAATCAACGTTTAATTATAGTGATTTCTTGGGATATGATTATAAATCACGTTTTATAGATGTTAAAAAAGGCCATTGTCGTCGATTTTTTCTTTATAGTCCACCAACATGTAAGCTTTCTCGATTTATATAGAATGTTTAATGTTAAGCATATGAATCTTGATGAGTTATAATGCTTCTTATCAAAATATTTCTTATCAATAAATTGATAAATTTGATAATCATTTATGATAAGATTTTATTATAAGTAATATTTCATATTTTGATTTTTATTTTAATTCAAATTAATCTTAATGTTTATAATTAGATGAAAAATATTTTCATTCTTTAAATTATTTAAAAGTTAATTTTGAAATCTGTTTAATGCAATTCTTTTAATGGAATTTATAAATACAAGTTTGTTGAAGAATTTGATGGAAAAAAATAAGAGAATATGGTAAACAAAAAAAAAAAAAAACTTTGAAATAAACTGTTACAGTTGACACTGTCATAATTTCTTATTGTCAGGGTAAAACTATTTTAACAGATTAAATGTTATCTTTCTTCATAGATGATACCAGGAAATATTATGTGTTTGATATTAATTGTAAAATACGATTTTTCGAATACCGTGTTTTATGTCGATATCAAGCATCGAATGCTACGGTAATCTTTGTTTCGTTTTCAAAAATTCTGGTAATAAAAAAAGTATTAATTAGAATATCTCGATAGTAAAATATATGATATAGGTAGCATATTTTCCGCCTTATCATAATTATTCAACTTTTTCACTAATTTATCTGATCATTATCGTAACTGTTATTTCATGTATCTGATTTTGTAATCTAAAAGTGTATTTTAAACAAAATGAAAATTAAAAGTCAATGACAAGTACTGAAAACGTGAGAGGAAAAGACACATGTCAAAGATGACAAAAAAGGATGATGACATATAATGAAATCAATTTCAGTTTCCTGTATCACAGCATCCTAAAGCTGATGATTATTCTAAAACCAAAGAGGTATTATCATTCAATTTAATGAATGATATAAAAGAATGCATTCATTTAAAACTATACTATTCATTATTATTTAATGTTAACTAAACTTTTAGTACTATCAATAGTTTTTGATTTTGAATTAATCTTTTTAGTTTATTGTAGCATTCATCTTATACAAGATGTTGAAAATTTCACAACTTAATAATTAAATATTTTATAAATAATATTTGCATAAAAGATATCACCAAGAAAATGTCAATAATTTCATTCTTTCATCTATTTCAAACATTTGTTTAGATAGAATACAACCTATAACAGAAATACTTTTTTAATCTTTAATTTACTAAAAATTTTTATTTAATTTTTATAAATTATAATTTCAAAATGTTTATTACTTTTTAATTTCAAAATATTTATTACTTTTTAATTCCAAAATATTTATTACTTTAGACTACTCAATTTGGATTGGATTATCATGATTATTGGGATAATGGTAATATTTTTTCTTCTAATTGGAATTGAATTATCTATATACCATAGAACTTATAAAAACTGTTCGCTTTGAAATAAATTGCAAAATGCAATTTTAAATTAAATATTCTTCGATTAGAAAGAAGAATGAAAAGATTTACATTATTGCTTCGTTATTCAATACAATTCGAGTAAAGTAATTTATCAGGAATATTAAGATTATCATTACTTATCTAGCTAATTATCAATTTTCCCATCAAATATGAATCATATATCGATTCGTTCATTGATCATTTCGCATAATATTCTTATCATAACTTTTCTCGATTTATTTCATTCATATTTGACCGTTAAATTATTTTAATTTATCATTCTCTGATATTAATAGCTAAAATTTTAGATATAAAGAAGAAATAGTTATCGTAGCAGTAAACAGATTATTTCGTAAGATTTTCTTAATTTAATTTACCAATGAAATCCGTTCCGGAACGTTCCGGACTAGTTTCCGCTACTCAAGAGTTGATAAATTGGCTAATACAAAAGCAACAGTAATGAAATTAAGTGAAAGAAATGAACAACGGTATTTCGATTGGACAATTTGAGTAAAGCATATATTAAACAGAATAACTGAAATCATGAAATAGGATGGGAATTCTGGTTCACTGATAAACAACTTTCATATCACAGAGAGAAAAGTAAAGAAATCAATAAGCTATATTTCAGAACATTATGCTACCTGGGAAACACTTGTAATTTTTCCAATCACGATATTTTTCCTTCGGTTTTGTAAATATAAAAGTTAAAGAATACAAATATTATTTGTAATAAAAAATTTTTTTGCAATTAAATAAAGCTGAACAATTCAAAAAATGATATGCAAATGATTACTGTACAATTATCTATCGTAAAAAAAGTTATTACTTGTAAAGCTATAACTAAAGTTATCCTATCTTTTCCTCTTCCTCTCTCTCTTTCCTTTCAACTATCTTTTTTGTCCTTTCAAAAATACTGTCCAAATCGATGTCACATACAATAAAAGTACTAGAACAACTATTTTCTGACTTATACTTGCTACTTATACTTCACTTGCTACATTCGATAACATTAAGATTAGCCTATTGTGGATATCGATGATAGCTTTACATATCAAGTTCACGATCATTTGATACTCATTGATACAATGATTGCACAAAAAAGTTTGCTGATATCAATTACTCCTGAAAAAAAAAAATATGCGACATATGGCAACAGCTTATCTGATAGCATCTGATAATTACTTGTCTCTTCTCTTTTCGTCTGTCCTATCACTGTTTTCACAATTAAATCAGCATTATTTCCAATTAAAAGAATTATAATTATGAACAAGATTCGCTTTATTTTAAAACTGTTTTGCTCACAAAATTAGTTTAATTAGTTGTTTCTTGTTTATCAACTGTCCCATACTTCTCTTATCCTTTTGTGACCCATGACCTCTAGATAAGTGTTTACAGTATGTTCTCATCTTGAAATAATTGTATTCTCCAGAAGCAACAAAACGATTTATCAATTTCATTTTCCTAGAAATTCATGAATATTTCAAATTACTCAAAAAAAAAAATTTTTTTCTTCTGTTTCATTTGTGTTCAAATTATTGGTAAAGATAAGATTACAAAAATGTAAATGTTAAGAAATTTTCCAGGAAAAAAAAATCACTTTGTTAAAGTTAACAATGATTGATATAATTTTAAACAATGAACAGTAAAAGTAACAATTCGTTACCGTAATGTAGATTTTATTTTCATAGCAATTGATAACTATTGTTGAAGTTATGATGTTATCATATTATCATATCACTTTTAATATATTGCATTTAAAAGTTCCAAATATCCTAACAAATTTTCCCTATTCTTTTTATCATTAATATAATTTTAAACGTTTATTAGTAATTATTTATTAATGATTAAATTGATATCATAATCTATCATATGATAACGTTATCATATTAATATTACATTTATATTAGCACAATATATTCATCGTTATCATAAAGGAATTTTTGATTGCTTTTACACCACTCCACTATCACATGTTACTGTATAAGCATCAATGAAATTAATGATAATTAGTGATAGCTTAAAATTATTGATAAGATTAATGATGTATATTGTCATGATTTTTTGTCAATTTTCATTTTTCATAAGTATTATATATTTCGTTTTATTAATTATAGCACAATTTCAGGGCTATTAAAAGTATGATTCCGGTTGTACCGGAATGAATTCTCTTCTAATTTTATTGATTATGGTACAATTTCAGGGCTATTAAAAGCATAATTCCGGTTGTATCGGAATGAATTCTCGTCTAATTTTATTGATTATAGTACAATTTCAGGGCTATTAAAAGTATGATTCCGGTTGTACCGGAATGAATTCTCTTCTAATTTTATTGATTATGGTACAATTTCAGGGCTATTAAAAGCATAATTCCG
>NW_018108252.1:24768-27501 GCF_000183805.2 Loa loa
TTTTCTTCTAATATAATATCACATTTTATCCATGGTTATATTTTTAATAAAATTAACTTTTTTCCTTTTTAATCAAATTTATAATTTGATTTTTACAATAATTATATTATGAATTAAATATGCAAATATTCGTAATGAAATATTTAAAATTAAATATATTGCGTTATGAAAAAGTCGCCTATTTTATTAATAAAATTATTTGTTATATTTGAATAAAATCAATTCTTTGCTACATTGGGTCAATGTTTGATTCATTTTGGTTCACATTTATATATGAGATAATGAGATATTGTATGGAAAAAAAAAAAAATGCTCTACTATAACAACACTAACCCGCCAATAATTTCACTAGCTATTACTACTGGTCATTTGGATATATATATATAAATGGGTCAAAGGTTGCTTGCAAAATACAGGATTTCTCTAAATCTCCCCCATATAACTATTATCTTTTACTTGCTTTTCTTTTGAACTTTCACATTTTCCTCATTCTATATTTCACTAAATCTCCGCCTAAATCATAATATTTTCGATGTTGTCATTTCGCAGATGTCCGCATTTTCCACTTTTTGCACAAACCACAAGACATCATATATCGTTTTTCATTTTTTTTTCTTTCTTTTTTTTTTTTCTCTGAATTCAGTTATCTCTCCTCTTTCATTGGGCGGTTTTTTTTTCTTTTCTTTTCTTTTTTTTTGTCTTAAACAGGTATAAAATAATAGTAGCATTAGTTAGGTATATGAATTTATAGCTAATTTCTTCTTCTCTCATCTTTTTTTCATCACACTTTTCACATGGTCATTCTCTTCCCATATATGCTTACTTAAAACGGTTACAATTGGTCATCATTATGAATAACAGAGGTCACTCACAACATCACAAATTCATTTCTCTTCCCATCTTAACTTGATGTTACGATAGAGTTCATTTTGTATTTATACAGTTTAGATTAGAGTCCTTAGTGAGTAAGTAGCAGTTTAAAATGACATTTCACCGGTTACATTTGGTCATCGTTATTAACAAAAAAAAGGTCATCCACATTATTTCCCTATCAGATTTATTTTTTATTTTCTTTCCATCTCATTTTAATTTTATGTTGGAGACAATTTTTAATTTATATTATTTAGTCGAGAATGTTTTTATTCTTTATTATTATCTACTTTGCAGTAGTAATTTTTAAAAGATTACATTTTCTTGCATTGTACATTTGTTGCCTTTGTCTAGTTTCAAAAATTTTTAAAAGTTTATTTTTTCAAATATTTCAGAATTTCAAAGTTTTCATCCAACTACTTACCATACAACTAACAATCGTCAGTCATCATGGCTAAGACAGGATCGAAAGGATCAAAGAAGACCGGCAAAAGGTCGAGCGGAGCATCAACATCAAAGCAAAAGAAGGCGAAAAAAGTTAAAGTGAGTAATTTGTTTGTTTGTTTGTTTTTTTTCTACTTTCATAAATTTAGACTTAATGTAATATTTTAGCAAAACAATGGTTGTTTTGTTTCTAAAACTAGTCGGATCATTGCGTGATACTTGTTATTTTCAGGTCGTTTCCTGCCGTATTTTCCGAGATCTTTTTGCAGGATCCGAATGCACCAAAACGAGCAAAGTCAGCTTACATGTTCTGGTTGTTGGAAAATCGTTCACGTATAGCGAAGCCTGGTATGTCTGTCATTGATGTGAGCAAGGCAGCAGGTATCGAATGGGGTAAAGTAAAAGATAAGAGCAAATACGAGAAGATGGCAAGCCAGGATAAGCAACGATATGAAGCGGTTAATGTTTTCTTTTTCAGATATATACTTGGTTGTTAGTATTCTATCTCTGCAAGTTTTTTTCTTTTTTTTTGAACTTTTACATTCGAAATTTGGTTTGTAAAAGTCGAAATTATTATAACAGTTGCAATTGCATTCATAATAATGATCACAGTACGTTAATCTGCATTATCTTAATAATTATTGTAGTAGTAAGAATTAATCGTTAACTGGATAAACACATGATTGATCTTCGTAATTAATCCATCATGTTAATTAGTTATGCATCATCAATTTATTATTATCAGATTATCCGTTATGATAGTATTTTTCCTAACCGTAATAATGATAATGTGCCATTTCATGATCATGGGTTATTCACCCATTGTATTTATAATTTGCTCAATAGCCGTTTCGTAATTCCATTTAAATAGTTAATTTGCTTCCATTCATAGCTATGATAATGTAAAAAATGATCATTTAAAAAATGGAAGGAAATTTTGATAGATGAATTGATTTATTTTCTCTGAATTGATTTATTTTATGCAATTATTCTTCAAACAAAGAAGAATTCATCGTTCAAATTAATCTATGTCAAAATGAAACAGAAATTGATTTCAGGAAAAGAAAAATACAAGAAGAAATAAGATTGAAGAAGATCGAGGGCAACTAGTTTTTTTTTTTCTGCTTTTTCTTCTTCCATTACACGTTGTTTTTAAGCTGTTAATTTTAATCTCGCATAATTTTGTTGTAGAACCTTTTTTCTGAAATATATTTTTTGGTTTTCTCTCCAAATAATCTTGTTCCTTTTGCATACACCAAAATTTATTACGATAAAGATTTCATGTAGGATATTTTACTCCCTTTTTTAAGATTTTCTATTTTCAACAGTTGGTTTTAACAGATACAAAAACTGAGCTTCGTTTAAAATAGGGAAAGAATTTAACGGGCTGTAAAATTCCGGTCAAGAAAAATCAACTCT
>NW_018108252.1:27836-50129 GCF_000183805.2 Loa loa
TCCATTACACGTTGTTTTAAGCTGTTAATTTTAATCTCGCATAATTTTGTTGTAGAACCTTTTTTCTGAAATATATTTTTTGGTTTTCTCTCCAAATAATCTTGTTCCTTTTGCATACACCAAAATTTATTACGATAAAGATTTCATGTAGGATATTTTACTCCCTTTTTTAAGATTTTCTATTTTCAACAGTTGGTTTTAACAGATACAAAAACTGAGCTTCGTTTAAAATAGGGAAAGAATTTAACGGGCTGTAAAATTCGGGTCAAGAAACATTCGTGATGACCGCTTACCTTTGGTCGTGATGACCGCTTACCTTTGGGTTTATCATACCATATTCCTTCTAGTTGGTCTTGCTTCTTAATAATCTTGCTTTGTATTGGTCGCTAATTACTGGAAATACCTCAGTGTTTCTGGGTATGTCTCATTAAAAAAATGTCGAGATTAAAACACGTAGAATTTGTCTTAGATGTGTCGAATACCGATGAAGTTCCGGTTGTGATATCATGGTTATTTGTTATCTTTACATATCATATCCGGTTTATAGTATCGATCGAGCTACCGCCAAAATGAGTTTAGTGCAAGAGAAGAAATACTGTTATGAGATATGGGATGGAGTCATGGGAATGCGGGATGGACAGATATGAGATAGTTACGGATTATCTGAGGATAAGAACTGAAACAATAGCTCTCTGCTATGAAATTCAGGTAAATGGATAGAATGTGAGGGAGAAGATCCGTCAAGGCAAAAATCGCTGCTTTTTTGTAATATCAATTTCCTGAAGTAATTTGTCGGACGAATTTCTGAATTGAATGCTTTGGAGGAAAACCGATGAAAGCCGTGTACCTTGCATATTTCGGAATGTGATCCTATTGGATGTTGTCGTTTAAATTTTATTTTTTGTTGACTGTTTCGGTTGAGAAGACAGAGTGTTGAGAAGTGATTTCTTTACCAGCTTTATTAAACTATTCGCCGATCGGATTTTTGAAGGAGCATCAATATTATGTGATAAGAACTGACAGTTTATTGGTTATTTAAGCTATCCAATTTTGAAGCTTTCTTGTGTTATCAAGCTCTCAAGGGGTAATTTAACAAGAGAGTAATTTTCTTCTCAAAAATATTCTGGGATACTCGGATTAATTAATTGATTTGTAGTGTTTAGCAGAACTGAAGGCTTGTGGTTGTGGTTGTTATTGTAATTGAATTGGCGGACCAAAATATAGAAGAATTAAGTTTGAGAAAAATTTATTGGAATTCTATTCTAGGAGATATGGCGAAGGAGATGTTTTTCAAATAATTCAGGATATGTTCCGTGTTATTGCTTGTCATTTGACGAGTACAAGGTGCCAAGCTGCTTTTCAGAAATTTTCAAGCTTTGCGCAGTCGTCAATTTCTAATCACCAGGTATGGTTTTTTAATTCTTTGGTGGTTTGTATACTGTAATTAATTTTATTCGTTCCAACTATGGAACCAAATGATATGATGGATTAGTGTTTTAAAATAAGGTGAACTGCAGAAGACTAGGCAGAGGGCGAAATTCTAACCATCTTAAATAAGTGGATTAATAATTTTACGATGAATACGTTGTGGTTATTTTAAAAAAGTTGTTTTCGTTTGATTTGGTTCAAACTGCTTCACAAACATCGCAGTGAAAACAGCAATTTTTTCGTGAACTTATTATGGAAAAATCGCAGAATTATCAATCAGTAAAGAAGGAAGGATGACCTTATACTGATCCAACTTTATGTAATCACTAGTTTCTTGATTTGTGTTCACTTATCTTCACCATTCTGTAGCTCCGAAGATTCTTTTAACTTGAATCATTCCTTGGGATTGCAATCCGGAGAATGAAAATGATCATGCACAAATAAGTTAGGGGTCTGTAATCTATAATAATTTTAGTTGACCATGATTTCATTTCAATCAACATATTCGAAATCATTAATTAATTAGCACAGCGATAAGTTCATTACTGGTGAAATTTGGTTGTTCTTATTTAGTGAAAATATGTTTTCCAGATATCAGAGTTAAATGCATCAAAAAGTGCCGATAAATCTTTCATTCTGCTGGAGGAAGATAAATCTGTAGTACCAGTTTTTGATTTGAATCGGAGATTGGGAAATATTTTTGCTCAATTTCGGTATCGACATTTTTTCGAAAAGGAATTCACCGTTGAAGGCTTTCTCAACGGTGCAATACAGGTAATGACAGTAGTAATATAATGGCTTTTTTTCCATGAAAATTGGTTCGAAAAAGAAAATCCTCTGCTTTCGAATTTTTATGGTTTTTTGTTTCTTTTTTATCATAGATTGTATTTTCAGTTTAATAAAATGAATAAAAATCTAACAAAAAAAGAAAGAAAAAAGCGAATGCGGTCCATGAATTTTATGAGTTATTTTAGAAGCCTCTAAATGGAAGTTCCTTAGATTCTATTTTTTATTTCCCAGTTTTAGAATAACGAGAGAAATATGAAAACCATACGTGGTCGTGGGTAGGTAAATATATCATTTTCAAAATTTTAGCATATAGTTCCATGCATAATGTTCCTGCTCATATTCATTTATATCTTTCAAAATTTGGTTTCTGGTTAGAGATTCAGTTGTACTTTGAAATTTTGATTTCAGCTTTTCAAGCTTCCGTATTAGAGCTTCCTCTTTCATGTTTTCTTGTTTAAAATCTTCACGTTTTTGCTGATAAAATTGAATTAGATCTCCAAAGCAGTTTGACTGCAATGATTAGCAATAACTGATGCTCCTCAATTAGAAAATTGCAACAATTTTCGATTACATACTTGGAAGATATGCAATCAAATATGGAATTGCTGTTCTTGAAAATACCCTCTTATGACATAATCTAACTGCTGACAGTGCATTGAGATTCCTTAACAAAACATGAAATGTAATGTTGCTACTTTGAAAATTATTGATCGTACACTCACGCCCGTAACATGGTATCTCATCATACTTTCACCATATTAGTTATCAACAAAATTATTTCTAGGCTACTGTGTTATGTGCGGATTATATTCGTCATGGGGATTGGGGTAATTTAAGAAGGATTATGATTGATGAAGCTGTTTCTGAGTTGCAAATGCGGTTCGATCCATTTAATATGGAAGATTTTGAATGGCTGAAGTTCTCTGTTAGTGATGTTATTTATTCTGTCATCGATTCGTCTTATACATGTGGTAAAATACAACCAAAGAGTTCGTTTTTCTTTTGCCTCATTATCTAGAATACAGTTACTCATCAGTTCAATGTTGGAAGACGTCTTTATTTAATTAATAATCTCCTAACCGAAACCAGGAGTTAGAAGCTATGAATTATTAGCGTATTTTCCAGTCATACTGTCCCACAAAGTTGTTACAAAACTTGTATCGGATAATGTAAAGCTACGAGAAATCTTAAATACTCTTCCAAGCAAAATTAACAATTTTTGCTTATTTCACCGATGTGATACATGAGTAAACATCAGAAAGATTTGGACTTATTCCCTTTTTTGCTACTACATATAAATAACTCTTAACTCATAGTAGTATTTCTCGTAGTTGATTACAAAAATAAAACTCCTTCGCAATTTCTGCTAAACTTGAACTGAAATATTGTTTCCTTCGGATATTTGCAGATTTACACTGCATTTTTTGTAATTCTAAATCATTTTTATACTTCAGGTCTTGTCTTTTCAGAAGGAATTTAATTAATAGGACAGTCTGATATCGTTTCGTTATTGCAGCTTCTGGATTGCGGTCATTCTTTCCATTAAAACACCGAGCTTTTTATTCGCAGGCTATCATTTATATCAAGAAGAGCAATATCGATGAAAGTAAAAGTATTGAGCATTTGCTAAGGATATCACCTCCTCGGAGCTTGCTCATCTGCAACATCACGTAAGCTTTTTACATGCTACAATAGATAAACTTACCGACGGAAAAGAAACTCTTCACCAACGACCCAAGAAAACAGAAGAGGGAACTTTTCAGCGAAAATCAAAAAAGCATGAAGAGCGAATTTCATAACGCAGTAAGCGAAAATTAGGAAAAAAGGCTTGATGTGATATTTAAGGATGAAGAAAGGGATATGCAGTGTATATGAATAAAAGATTACCAAAAACACGGTCCCTTACATTTTCTCTACTACCGTTCATTTTTTTTGCTTTCCGTTGGCTTTTATTTTTTTACCTTTACAAAAAGTACCGTTAATCGAAAAACGTTAATCTACAAAAAGTATTTATGGAGGAAACAAAGATCATTTCAGATTATCAAGAATTTTAAACCCGCTTGGGATGTGGAAGGTTACCCGAATCAATTTTTTTGATTATCCATAATGATAACCAGGTGGATTTTGAGAAACGTTCAGGGTAATGTGGTCTAAATGTAACGTGCAGGTGAAGATCACGTTAATCGGATTTCGCAAACAGTAGGTCGTTGCAGCGACTGAATATGAATACATTAGTGATTTTTCTAGATCTTTCCTTTGATTATTGATAATGCTTCCACTGTTCTCAGGTGGTAATCCTTTTGATATAGTTTTATGACAATTGAAATTCTGCACAAAACAATGCATCGAAGCAAAATTCATAGCATGAACTGATTGTTCAGGATTTAGTTCATGGTCCAAGACGAATATCATTAGCATAGACCAGAATCTTTCACAAAAAAAAAAGAAAATTAGAGGACTGTATAGAAATAATATAAAAAATTAAGAATCATTGCAAAGAATTGCATAGCAGCTGATCTAGCACTAGTAGTGACTTTATATTTGCGCGCCATATTTATTTCATTCCATTCCTAATTCCAGCAAACGACTGAAACATCTGCCAGAGCTCTAATTTTAACACATTTTATGAAATTTGTAGGGCAATGGCAAAATGTTTATTTTTTTTCTCGCGAAAAATTAACAAAATTTTACAAGAACTTAGAAACATTTCCATACTGTCCTGCAAAGCCTACAACCCCTATTTGTAAATAGAACAGTGATTACTTATTCAATATGAACTGATGTGTTGTCATCTGAAGGGCTTCCCATTCTGCTTTGAAGGCTTGCTTCGGATCTTGTGGTACTGCCATTGCTGCACCGCTCATCTGTTCCTCCATCATCCGGGATTGATCAGCTGCATTATTTTCACCCAGTACCAAAGTATAGATTGCGCGCAGGCCAAACACATTTAAGAAGTACCATGATGCTGATGATACCCATGCAGCGTCCAAAGACGCTAGTTCAATTCCTAAAAAATTCTAGATGATGAAATTTGGTCTAGCTTCGAGAATTTCCCTTAGCAACTTGCAATTCCAACCTCACTTCTGAATTTTTTAGTTTTAAAGGCAGAGAAATAAGTATGCGCTTTTTTCAAATTTGAAATCTAAAGTAGCAAAACTGAGCAATGCTTCATCTGAAATTGGATTCGAAAATTCATCATGATTTTTAGGGATAAATTCTCAAAACAAACCTCTCTGAAGCATTGGCTTAAACTTTAACGTAAGCGGAAATGGAACTCGGGTCGTCACAAAACCACTGAACGTCCAGTTTATCCAACCACCAATGACGATCATTGGTAGAACGTTGAACAAATTACCCTTTAAAAAATATAGCCGGTCTCTCCGAACAACTTCTGTTTTACGAAATGGCATTTTATTACTAAAATACAAGTCATAAAACAACAAGAGGATATATATTATGCCTTTGCAAACAGCGGTTTTCATGAAAATTTGATAATTTGGCACGTAAATCTTGACTTCACTAATTCTACTAGTGGTTTGACCAAGCATAAATTCTCTCAATATCTTCTTTTCTAAACTCAAATCAAAAACAAAAGGGATTTTTGCAAACAAGATGGTATATTTTCGATAATATTGGAAGCTGTTATTCTAATCTTTGCAAGACATTCACGGAACAATTTCTCAATGTTCGAAATGCTCAAATTTTTAGATGGAATGCATCAGCTCAAACTTAAATAAATTATTGCTAAGTTCAAACTGTTGCTTCATCTGAAACTGATGTGCAAAGTCGATATCAAGAATTAGTTGCATAAATAAGAATTTTCTACAAAGTAATGAATCAGGACAAAAACAACCTTCAACATATCCGTCATCATTGTTGGATCAGCCATTGGATTTTGCATCTGTGATGGTCGTCGCATGCCCTAAAAAATTAAAGTGCTTTCTAATGGTCAGTAGTTATACCAATACTGTTTGATATGAAATCTATCTGAACTCGCTGCTATATTCAAATCAAAAGTTAATCGAGACTTTATCTGCTATGCCTCTAGGAATTCCATTTTTTGATTTTGCTATCTTTATTAAGTTTCTTAATCATACCTACACTTCATATTAAATAATTTGTTCCGGTACAACTTTTAAGCATTTGCATCAAACAGTAATAACACTACTGCTCATCAATATAAGTTACAAAAAAAAAAAAAAAACTAAACCTTTGTTATATACCCGTTTTCTTCATTTAGCAAAAAGTTTTTTCGCATATTAAACGATGCTTTCGGCAAGAACCGTCCATTTTCTCGTAATAATCGAGAACGTATCAAATATTGGCTGAAAATTATAAACGCGAAATAAGAAAATACTAAATAAGAAGGATATAATAGACTGCAATGATGACTGTCGATAAACTTAGGACTGATAAAAGTTGCATACAAATGCATAACAGGAAAGCTATAGGAAGAGTAACTAGAAGATACTGGAAAAGTAACCTATCTCGCACTTGTTGCAACTCTAATTTCTTCCTGCTCGTGAATATCAAAGCTACATAATGTCGCAATACTCCAACTAAAAATGTTATCAGAATAACTGGCAAAAAAACCCATGTTCGTATGGCTGGGTCAAGCAACAATTCTGTCATATTGATATTGTTCAAAATCAGCTATTCATCGGCTACAACAATTACCAATCTGAAAATTAACAAAAAAAAAAGAAAAAGAAAAAAATGGAAATGATTGATCCAACCAATTTATGAAACTTGAGGATGACCCTTAGGCCGCAAAATTTGAGAAACATCCCAAATTATCTCTTTGAGACAAGCCACAATTGCAAACAAAATAGAATGTGTTGATATATTATATTTCGTGATTTTCACTTAATGCACATTGCACAATTCTCATAACAGATAGTCGTATTACTCAATTCCCACATAATTAACACCGCCATAAATACTCATTAGATAGGTATTGGTGACTGAATCTTAATAATGAGTTCTAACAAATCATTTTTTTAGCATCTACATAAAATGAAAAGGAATGTTTTGAATTGTAGAATATGAAAAACTGAACCAATCCTCCAGCTATCATATCATTTCTCTTTCACATTTACAAATAGTGCCAAGTAATCAGGCGAAAACCATCCACTAAAAAGCAAAACAAACAGAAACTGAATTTTTATAAAGATTTCACTGAACAAAAACAGTAAAAAAAGCAAGCATTTACAAATTAAAGTCAAAAAATGATTGTGGTAGAATTCTGTGCAAATTTTCCAGCATTACCCGGTCTGAACAATTTTCTTCGGCATTGGTAGCACTTCTGTAAAAAGTGAAAATTAAACAAGGATTTTAGAATTAGAAAAAAATTCCCAACCAATTCTTCAAATTCCAAATTTCAAAACTTCAATTTCCAAATTTCAAAATTCCAAAACCAATGTTTCAACGATATGCAAACAGACTGAGAAGCTATAATCTGAAACAAATCCATTCTTCGTACAGAAACAACTAAACTATTCAAAATGAAAAAATTCATAAACAGAAAGGGAAATATACTTTGACTCAATTCATATACCTGACTGAAAATTGAATGAAATTCTATTTATGGCAGGTGCAGAAAAAAAAACACAACAAATATTGAGAATCATAACCATCGTACTAAAACATGAAGGCTTAATGATCTCAAGTTGCAGTATTCTTTAAATGAATCGCGATAATTCATACATGACTACGTCATTAATAAATTGTTACTAAGAAATAGTTCCAACTTCACCACACTTCATAAATAATCAAGAAAGCACACCTGTACAATATTTCCTTCACAATTTCCGTCACAATTTCCGATAAAATATATACGACGTCATTAGGAAACGAATTGGTTGCATTTCGGTGGCGTAAAAGAAGACATCGTCGAATTGTTGCTTCAGAGATTTTCCGAGTTTTCATTATAAAAAGTGCTACAAAATACAGAAAAAGAGGTAAAAGTTCCGATCCAAAAATTTAACTTCTTGAATCTGAAATTGAAAGAAAAAAATTTTCTCCAAAACATTTTCACTATGCTTATAGATATTTCACAACTCAAAACATTCCGGAAGAATAAGTTGAAACTTTGGACAACAACAAAAGTTACATTACTGGATCACACACTAAAGATACAATCATTTTTATTTAAAGTTGCGCAGCAGAAAGAAGGATATCAATTACAATTATAAAATAATGTACAATCGATCCAACATGGCTTCATTTAAGGCTAAACGTCCCATGTAATCCATTCGCTTGTTGTGATATCAGCAGTTCGGATCCATTTCTGATGTTCATCGATCACTTTAAACTGCCTCCTTTGGCTGGCTTAATTTACATAATATCTGTCAAGTTTTGATGCTAACAAGAATAATGTCGAAATGATCACGACAACAATAATTAGTTTCAGATAGCGCATTATTGTCACATGCACATCACTGATTCTTGAATCCATAAACTGTAGCATACATAATCAAATAGTTAAGATTTTCCATTCTTCAGGGAATAAAAGACTGGGATAATCACGTGTAAACCACAAGCTACGGCTCCAAACTAATTTATCTCTGATGCTGAGAATTGTTCTTACAACATTATGACATTTCTAATAGATGATAGAAGAAGCAAGATATCACAGTGTTAGTCGTTATTCTGTCCCATCATTCTCAAAAATTTCACCGGTAACAAATCACTGGACCATCCTTTACCGAAACCACCTAATCTAAAACAAATGTTTCCAAGAGAAACTAATTATGTTAATTGAAATCTGAAGAATAGACTGCAAAGGTCTAGATTTAAAGACGATAATGAAAGAGCTTTCACCATAACTAGGCTTTTGGATAGCAATGCGAAAGTATAGCAATAACAGCCCCAAGTACAAATCAAAAGTTAAAGAAAGCAACAAATTTAGCAGAAATTCAATAAACCAAGAATGCATACCTCTTCAGAAATCACAAGCTTTCGAGCTGCTTCACAGAAGAGAGTATTAGGTGCATTCTGGCACGTATCGAATGCGCTTCTCGTTCATAGAAGGCAGCACGTTCATTTAGAAGCTCAATTTTCTTCGTAATAAAATCCTGCAAGACAGTCAAAATTAAACCCGTCAATCAATTACTACTTCTATTGACAATTACAAAGAAATAAGATTCTATCTGTAAAAATTTCAGACCCTAATTTGGATGGCTAAAAAAGCAAGAGAAAACGATGGGATGGAAACACCAATGAAACTGTGCTACAAAATTACCAACCAGAAATTATTTATTTTCTCAAAACAATATGACCTACTTCAGCCCGTCTCAAAGTTAATTCGGCGTAGACATCATCGAATAATTTCACGATCACGCGATCCCATTTATCACTATAAGATAAAAATTATCGTAATGATGACCAGCTGATTTCAGTAGATAGGAAAAAAAAAACAGTGAAACAATTTTCTAATATTTTTCCACATCTACCAGTTATACACCGTTCATCAATTTGTTATCAGTCAAGCTGACCACTATAAACATCTTTAACTTGGACAGTCAAAAACAACTCAAAAAGCTTTCTCTTTTTTCTTTCATATTGTTAAATATCCAATAACAGAGTAAAATCATCATAGTAATCCGTATAAATGTTAAAATCCATCACCAGAAACTAACATCACAGCTTCACAAAAGATATTTTTACCAATATTCATCTGTGTTTTCAATGGTTCTTCAGAATCCAATACCTAAAAACATATTAAGATGAGAGAAAAAACGATGAGAAGCGATAATTTGAAATATGGAACTAAAAAATCTTTGAAAAACCTAACTTCTAAATTCCGAAAAAAACTACTATAAACTTATTCACACTACCAAAAATTAACTAGCACATAAAAGTACTCCCAGAGGTGCTTTCATAGCCCACATTAATAAGATTCGCTTGATAAATGCAACATGTCTACATATCAAATTAGACATGCATTCAAAGGATAGGTTAACCGATCAATTCAGACGATTTTACTGAAATTAATTTTGTACTTAACTAAATTTCACCTCCTTCCTGATTACTGATAAAATCATCCTCGTACTCCAATAATTATTATAAATTTGAGTAATAATAATTTTTCTTTTAAAACTAACTTTAATTTTATCAATGAAGAGTAATAAAGTTTCATATTCTTTCACTTCATCCACAATACAATTTGCCACTTTGATTATTTCGTCATAATCTGACCGTAACCTTTCCACAGCAAATTTACGGTACTTTTCACATAATTCATTTTTTCATTCATTTCAAACCTGCAATAATATCCATAAATGTATTGCTGATATAAATTAATCTTATGATAATTTATATTTCCAAATTTATCCAAAGATTCTAAGATACAAACGTGTGGATATTTACGTATGATTTACTAGAATGAATCGTATTAATTCATAAAATATCACTCGCTTTACTTCAAGCATTATTTCCAATTAATTTATAACATCGCAATGTATAAGAATCATTACAGTAAATCATATGCTTAGAATTTTCAAATAAAATCACAAAAAAAAACAAAACATATCATACCACGCAAACGCAAACTACAGTATATCAACTAAAACAAAAATTCATCTACTAGCATCATCAATTTCTGATAGAGACAATCGTCACATACGGTACACAACCCTACTATTGCTCGAGAAAAATATGAAACACCAAATAATACGAACAGTTTCTCGATTAATTCCCTGTTTCCTAATTGCTTATTCCGGTCTATATCGAACTATTGTTGAATCTTACTCCATCATTGCATATTCCGGTCTTACTATTTCCGGAACACCGTAATAGTCACTGTTGACAACCTTACTTCGTCAAGTTTGCACACAACGTGAACCTATGCCACTCATCACTACAAGTTTACCGAAAACAACTCACGCTCTCCAGGTTTATATTTGAGTTGCGATTGTGCTTTCTTGCATATCTCGGTCATTCCGGAAATGTCCGGAACGGTAATCGTATAGCTTGGCCGTTTAGTTTCGATTGTTGATGTATTCACAAGATGTTCTTCTCTTTATTCGTAACAACAATTATGTTATTCCGGAAATCTTTAATAAGCTCGTATTCTATAGTTAATTTATTGAAGGAAATAATTAATGATAATTAAAATTACTCGTAATTTTATCATATCATTATTTCAGGGATGGGTGATTTAGAAGCAAAATTGTTATACTGTGATACGGTTGGTTATTGTAGCAGTAGTGATGAAGATGTTAAAGATGATAAGAGGATTGACAGTACTTTACAACAAACGTACCACCATCATGACGAAGCTACAGGAACAAAGCAATTAGTACCAAGGAATTATCGGAATACAGGACCGAAAGGAGTATTAGAGGATTATAAGATTTGTAAGGAGCAACTTGAAGAAGAGGAAATGAAGAGATATGAACAGGTAGAAATTCTTCTTTCTATTTCTTTTTTTCTATATCAATCGAATATTAGCTATTCATTTATCATTTTTCAAAATCCTACCATATTCAACACAAAGAATATAGTACATAAAGCATATGCTATATGAGTATATTTATCGTCTGAATTGTTGCAAATAAAAACTCTTAGCTGTTGTATGACAAATCACTGAGATTAGAAATTATGTAGAACAACTAGTATAAATGGCTGATCTTAGACAAATAATATAAATCAAAGACTAATCGGAAATGCATTAACAATGTGGATGACAACGGCAAAAACATAACAAATGACATAATCAAAGATGATCAGTAAAACCTGTGCAGGAATAGCTTATATGAAAGTTATGTTTTATCTTGGGACTGTTACTTTACCATTTTCTGCTGCATATTTTTTACTGATTGAAATCGGTATTTATTCTTTTGTTAGTACAGTAAGTTCAATGTAAGATGGCAATCACCAGAAAAATTGTCGTCTTGTGAATAAATTGATGCAACGAAAAAGACATTACTATTGACATGCTTGCTTAGATGTTAAAAATATTATTAGAACAGCTAAAGGGTGATTTTATGGGTAAATTGAACATTTATGATTTCTAGTTAATAAAGTAAATGTTTTATCATCTGTAAGAATCTTATAGAAATTCTCGTTGTATATTGATAATATATTCTAATTATTGTATCTTCCAGATTATTGCTCAAGCCAAAATGTGTACTTTGTCAGGAGAGTCAGAAAATGATAACTTGGAAGAAATTCGAAGGAAAAGATTATTAGAAATGAAGGATCGTTTATATGCTATAAGGAAGGTAATCTTTTAGTAATTTTCCTATTTCATCTACAAAGTTTCATCAAATACATGTAAGTTGTAGATATAGTATTTATGATATATTATTGGTTGGGTTAGGGACAGTTTGTTCATTATGTATTCCAGGATGGCAGAATTGGAAAATCTAAGTCTATTCGGTCATCCTGTTTGGAAAAAAAAATTATTAAGTGATAAAGTGAAATATTCTTGTTTGCAGGTAGATGAATTAACAGAAAAAGAACAATTCCTGAATTACATCGAATCAAATCGTGATCGGTGGGTTCTCATTCACATTTACGACGAAGATAATGAGGGCTGCATAACGTTGAATAAAATCTTTAATACTCTTTCCATTCGGTATCCATATTTGAGGCTAGCCAAAGTTTTACCACTGACGATTGGGATGTCGCCACAGTTCGTATGTTTATTATAAATTAATGTAGTTTTTTGTATTCAAGCTTGCATTTGCAATTTGGATTCGAAATACTGAGATATTTGATTTGGTTCAAGTGATCAGTTAGCGAGTTATATATTAATTTTTTACCTCATTATGAGGGTTTGAATTCATAGTTCCCAATATGCAATGGTACTATGTTTACCACAAAGTTCTTTGCTTTCATTTACGTTCCCATCATATATTTGCTTCTTGAAATTGGTTGATGAAAGTTAAACTAGAAATTTTGATATTTTCGTTGTCAAATTCCGTCGTTCTATTATTTGTTAATTTATTAATTTAGAAGATGAAAGCTCTTCCGGCATTGCAAGTTTATCGGGATGAGTTATTGGTGGGTAACTTTATCCGCATAACGGATCAGCTTGGAGAGAAATTCACGATGGATCAATTAATTCGTTTTCTAAGCGAGTTAATTCTTTTTCTGATAATAGTTGTGTGTTAAATGTTCAGTGCTTGTAGCATAATAAATCTAAGCTTATCAAATTTTCTATGAAATCAGTTCACAATTCAAACTTCTTTTTTTCTTTTAAAATTCACTTGATCTACTTAACTTATGCAAAGTTCAGTAATATTTTTTTAACTATTATGCAATTGATGTTTTTTGATGATCAGTTCATTTTTAAAGGAATGAAATCGAGCTAGAGATATCCAAATATCCGTCAAATATAGAAGAAAGCTACGGCGATGAAGATACTACCGGTGTTGATGATGGTTACTAAAATATTGTTATATGTTATAATTTGGGTTGTGGTTCAATTCATTACGCATTTCATGTACCTTTTTTGGTTACTCGCCCCTTTATCTACATTTTCAATGCTTTGTTTTAGTGGGATTTTAAAGTATATGCTTGTACGTTTCTGATAAATTTACCCATGTCGAGAAACGGTTTTCACCTGACTAATAAACTATACTTCTGGACTGGCTATAAAGCCAATGAAATGAATTTAGAATAGGGAGCTTTTTACTGATTGACTTGGCTGATAATTCATAGAATGTAAAGTAGTGTTAAAAGATTGACCTGCGTGATTTTTTTTTTTTTTATTGATGCTTTGATCATTTATTTATACTGTAGCACTGCCAAAATTTATTTACTGGAGGGAATGTTAGTATTTCATTCAATTTTTGATTATTCATTTTTAAAATTTGTATTTATATCTTTTAAATGAATAATACTATCTAGTGAAGTAATTCCTAATGTCACCTTAACCAGAAACCACTTAAGCTTTTTTATTTGTAGCATGGTTCAGAAAATAAAAAAATTCTGTTATTCTCAAAATATACTTTAGTCAAAACTTGTGATGTATTAGTTTAATTTAATGCAACATTATAAAAAGAAGGGATATAATTTTTTTTAGTCCTTCAAATTTAGATACTCGCAGATCATTGGTTAGGAATCAATTTATCTAATGTATTGCTTTTTCTGTCATATTAATTATGTAATAAACAGTAACGTTCACAAAAGCAAACTGTTGAAATTATTGGGAACGTACCGATTGGGTCGTTACATGAAGCAATGAAGAAATAGCGGGATATTTTTGGAGCTTTTTCCCGGGACATAATAATCAAGGAGGTATGCATTAATCGGATAGAAAGAAAACTGAAGTTCGACAAGTGGTAGGAACTTTTTGTTGTAATCAATTTTTTTTCCGCTGAATACGTTTTATACTTAGATCTAGTTGCATTATAAAACGCAGGGATAAGAATGTGTGGTATTTCAAATAAGTGAAAGCTAAAAGTAATGCGAAATATTGAGGTGGTTCGAAGATCTCAATGGAGTCTTAAGCTTTGTTTCGCTTCTCTCCTTTTAAATTAAATTAAAATTTTAAAATTTCTTCGAGAATTGTAATCCTGGAAAGTTTGAAAAGAAAATTGCAAATATTAGATAAAGATATTGACAATAAAATAGAGTTTTCAGGAAGATGATAATGGTACATTCCTGATCTTCAATGAATTCCAGAAATCTGAGTTTTTGCTTGACGATATTCAATTTTAATTGTATGTAAATTATCACTTCAGGTTATAAGACGTTTAATGTGAAGGATGGATGATGAGCGTTACTTGTATTCCCCGTTGGGTATCATGTTTGTTACAATGGGTGAAAATCATGAACAAGTCTCGTTTGCTTATCCGTTCCAGAGTGCTTCCTCCGTTCCAACCGGTATGCTTCTTTTTTTAATGTTATTTATTCATATACTGTCGAATTTTCCGGTTCCATCTAAACATATAATCTTATAATTCATCATAAACTATCTCTATTAGTAATAATTAAAAGACTTAAAATTTCAAAAAAAAGAAAAAAAACACGAAAAACAAGAAGAAAAAACGATGTTTCATAGTAAAAAAATTGAAGAACGAGAAAATTATATCAATTTCGACTTTCTTTCTTTTCAGAATCACAATCTTTTCCATTTTCTGAACCGTATCGAACTATTTGCGCGTAAGTTTGGTTATTTTCTAAATTTAAGACTGCTATATGAGTTGATCATGTGTAAGAACATCGAAGAATCCCTTCGGACAATGCTTAAACAGGATAAGAGTTCCATGAAGGACAAATTTTGTGACACTCATAGCAATGGCACTTTCTTATTTGCTGGTAAAGTTTCCCGAGAAATTATATAATACATCATGATAAAATTTTTATGTCAGAGTTTTCTTTTTTGATATAACTTCATATGAAATTTATATATTCATGTAAATAATTTTTGCAATTTCTAGACAATCGCTGAAAGGTGATGATGAGCGAAATCAGAGTGATGCAGAGCAATATGGGTATATTTTAATTTTGATTTTAGTTGGCACAAATTTTTTGATTTCTTAAAGTGCAATTGTTCCGTTTATATTTTAAATTATGGTCAAAATTGCATAAGCATACTACATATGCCTCCAGCGAAAAACCAATCCCCAATTTTCAGGGTACCAACAAAAATCCTTGCTCATTTACTTTCTGCCAGGGGTACATGTGAAAAACCATTCGAAATTAAAATTGATAATATACGATTTGCTGGTTTCCCTAAGACCGTAAGATTTACCATTCATTCGATGCTTTTGTTTCTATTTTTAATCCACTTACCTTAAAATTATATTCCAAGTTATTACTGAACAATTTGTTTTGCAATACTACAATGGAAGAATTCTATAATCGTTAAACCTTAAACATAATTAAGACAAATATGATTGATCTAAATTATATCCAGAAAGTTATATTTTTATAATAAATTTTCTAGCGGAGAGTTAATTATTAATGTAATAATTTTAAGGTTTCACGTCCAACCGGTCGCTCACCACAAACATTTCATGTTGTTTTCATTTTAAATGCAAAAACAGCAGCCGATCTCGTTACTTCATTTCAGGAGCTCAGGTGCCTTTCTGTTATGAATTAAAATCCTAGACGGAAAACACTGGGAACTTTTGAATTAATGTAGGAAAATGCTTTCTATAATTTGGAAACACTGATTATTCATCTTTGATTTTTTTAGTCGTAAAATTGCTATTGCAATCGATGAAGAGCAAACACGTTGCGATTATTTGGCGGAACAAATGACAGCAATATTAAATGAACATGAGAAGAACGAATCTCTTCCAGAAAGTAATTACACATAGTTCCTTCAGTTTTGACGTATTACTCGTGAGTGTTATGTGAACTATATGTAAACTGATAATTTGTGGAAGACTAAAATGTTCTTTTTATCTTTTTAACATGAATTTAGGCCAATCATTTCCGTATCATGAAGTGCTGACACATTGTTCACTGGCACAGGATCTTCGTGATATATTCAATGATGTTAGTGAATACGGCGTAGTTCACATTTTTTTAAATGATTGTATTGAAGTTGGCTTTTGCGTTCAACCACGTGCGCTTTTACATGCAGGGCTAACACCTAAAACTAAGTAAGTATGAATTTGCAGACTAATTCATGTATTCAGTATTATTGTGTACCTAAAAACCTTCATACGAATTGTTCTTATAGTTTTTAAAAATTTTTGAAAAAATTATTTGTCATGTTTAAGGAGTGAAATAGAAGCAACTATTCTACGCCTAAAGCCATATCACGGAATTTTACTGCTGGAAGATACTGTGCCAGGACATGACTCAAATCCAGCATTGCACTTTTTCCTGAAACACTGTCACCCGGACCAGAGGTTTATTCGTTTTCTAGACTTTTTTTTAAAATTACATTTAAAACAAAAAAAGGAAAAATGAAAAAAATAATGAAATTGAGGTTTGAAATTGGATATATTAGAACTCAAATGCTCTTTTCTTCTTCAGCCTAATGAGCATCAGCGATTCATCAGGTCTTCCATTGTTTCAAGTTCTTACAGTCGTTAGGCATTTACTATTATGGGCACGCGCCATTGTTATATATCCATTGTGCAGTAGTAACGTTTACACTTCTGCTACGTCACCGAAACCGTTGTCAAGGTTAACTTTCAGTTTCTGACACTTCCTTTTATGATGGGAAATTAATTTGATAGAACTCTGTTGATCAGCTGACAGGGAATGAGTTACCATAACTTTTACGTGTTACCCTTTATGTTTATTTAAATCTAAAAAACTCAAAACTATCATTTGTAGCTCCTTCCTCAGAGAAGAATGGGCAAAATCTTTATGAAAAAAAAATCATAAAAATATTGTTAGAATAATGAAAGAAATCAAATTCTGCTGATCTATGCGGCCTTTGGTAATTCTAATAATTCAAATTTCGAAATGTTAATTTTTTATAGCTTCAAAATTAGGTACAGAAATAGGTTAACAATTATTTTCCATTTTTTCAAGGCTAAGTGAACAATTTGGTGAAATTTTCGAGAATGCTTATCTACCTACAATACTGGCAGAATTTTCTCCACCATGTACATTAGCGGAATTTATGAATGCTTCAATGCACAGTTTCAGTGAGCAGGTATGATGATCCATATTCATGGGATAATCATTGGAGAAATATTTAAAATTATTGTTCTAAATGGCTTCTATGAATGTCTCATCTCAGTTTTCATTCTCCTTCGATTCACCAGAAATACCATCATCTAGGAGTCATTATTAAAGCTCATCTTTATGTTGACCTTTCAAGAACGGTTGACAATAGGAGTATTTTTGTCCAATTTGATACTGATGGATAGACTCTTAGTGAATTTTCATCCACATCGAGTATAAAAAATGCATTCAGTGAAAGAATTTTCATTACAAATGAAATTTTGTGTCTAATTATTTGGAAGAATAAAAAGGTTTATGAGATCGTATCGTAAAAGTTAAAGACGATAGTCC
The DNA here is from genome assembly GCF_000183805.2 of Loa loa. NCBI lineage: Eukaryota > Metazoa > Nematoda > Chromadorea > Rhabditida > Onchocercidae > Loa > Loa loa. Next base: position 45,993 of record NW_018108252.1, read on the forward strand.
GTTTTTCGTCACCACCAACTAAAATTAGATTGATTTTAAGTGTGGAACAATGTAATAACAATCATTAAATTAAGTTGATGAGAATTTCATACAAACATTATAAGTTATATAATTATTTCTGTTTAGTTTGATTCAATGAAGTGAGGCATAACCTTTTCTCGTTTCGGTTCATATTATTCTTCACGAAGTTGCACTATTTTCAGCAACTTCGCTTACGAATGGTTGCACGACTATTGCGAGATGAGCTGATTATGCAACTTCATACATTCCTTTATTTGATGCCACCATTTTCGCATGAAACTGTCAATGAGTTCGTTTTTTTTTTTTTTTTTGTAAGGAAAACAGAGAGTGCTGTTGAGAAACGATAAATTTTCTACGATCTTTTTTAAGGTCTATCATGGACACACTCCAAGAAGATGATAACATACATAAGTTATTATCAGGTGCAATGCTGACAAGTGAAATTAAGGCTTCAGTGATTCAGATATATAAGACGATGCTTAAGCAACATCCACAGCGATATGTTGAAGATTTATTTGATCTATTTCTAAGGTAAGGTCCCATTATTTCAAAAATCATTTAGATAAAAATGAGTATTAGAAAAAAAAACTTTTCAGGATGACACCCTACTTGCATGGTGAGCATCATATTGAAGATATAATGTATAGGATGAATTTGGAACGATCATCCGTAATGCGTGTTTTGGATACATTTGCTTGCGTAATTGCACCATTTATGCGACCCGAATATGTTTAAATAACATTTGTATAAAAAATTTGTGTCACTCTTATTTGAACATCTTTTTTTCAATCGATATTTGGTTGCTGAAAACGACTGAGACGATTCTAATTCACTTTTTTTTTGAAATATCCGCTTCTCTAAATTATTAGTACCAATTGCAGAGTGAACAAATGTGTAAACAGTTGAGCTAATTATTTTTAAGTCTATTCTGTTTACCGATTAAAATTAAAATATAATTCTTAATTTAAGAATTTTCTGCAACACAGAAAATTTACGTATATCGTAGCTTTAAAAATATGTAAATTGCTTCATTCCTTCTGCATTTTACTAGTCATTGTCTCACGTAATTAAAAACCCCTGATCTGTTTAGAATTTATTTTGTTCCAAGCATTTCTTTTAGTGTTCAAACGAATTCACGCTAACACATAAAACTCGGAATAACTTCGTGTATCTTGTAATAAATCATTGTTTGTCATGTTCAATTAATATCACTAATGGTAAGGAACAAACGCGTCTTATGAAATATGATTTTGGTTCTATTTCTAATTTTCAAGAAAAAATTTGCGTACTCATCGGAATTCTTGCAAAGGCTTCTTCATAGAAAACTTTTTATGAGCAGTGACTTTTTTCGGATTGAGGATGGAATGAAGCATTTGATCGAAGAATCGTTTTCCTGTCTTGTTCTGAGCTGCAATGCTAAGGCTATGGTTAAATGCTTAGATTTTATAAGCATTACTTGGAGACCTGAAGAATCAAAATAGCATTCCACTGTTAATTTGAAGGGATAAAATTTTCAAAACTCAGCAATTTTTCTCGCTTCTTTCCATGTGCAACTCCTAATTTCTTCTCTTCCGCATCAATTTTCTTCCAGTCATCCCACGTCAAGTACTCTACTTTCCGTGATAGTAATCGTTGATGCGAACCCGTAATTGGCGCAGTTTTCAAACCATACTTTTGTAGATCGGAACTTAGTCGGTCAGCTACATTGCTGGCATTCATCTAAACAACTTTTCATAAAAGAACCTTGAAGTGGATTTTAGAGAAATAATTCCTAAGAGCTTCTTTAATAACATATGGTATCAAATATTTTGTCTCACACACATGCACGACAAAAAAATGTGACAGACAGCACGTTTTGCAATAGAAATATATATATATATATATATATAATTTTCGCTTTGCGGCATTTTTTGCATGCCAAGATTCTTGGACTATTTAACACAAAGTGGTACAGTTGCTTGTGTATGAATGTTATATAGTATTCATTTTATATAGATCAAGCTTCAGATCAAACCTGTGTATGTGCAATAATCCCTCGAGGTGAATGTGCGCACCAACCCGCAGCATAAACTAGAATTTCTTCTTCCGTTGCTACACGAACAGTATCAAGCATTTTAATTTCGCCATCTGCATTCACTGGTACCCCATCTAGAGCCACATTTTCGAATCCAATACAGTAAAGCAGTAGGCCGCATGGAAGATCTTCTCTGTGACCACTCAGTGAATGAGTTACCTGCAGTGCCTTGACCAATCCACGATTGTCCGTCACAACCTATGACAGATATCCCATTTCTTCTCGGTATGATGCCACAAGAATATTGAATAAAAAGAATATTCAAATAAAACTCCCTGTCGAACATTACTGAGACCAATAAGGTCATAAAGAAAATTAAAATTTAGTAGCATTTAAGTTTAAACCAAGTGAAAATAAATTAAAACTAGATTAAAAACAATGCCAAATATTGAATTTCAGGATATAATACATATATATGAAAAAAACTATGACAATTTTTGGAAACTATCATAGCCATATTTTTTAGATTTAAAATAAACCTTTGTTGGCGTTCTTCGAAATAAGAGCTGGCAATGACGGTCGGACATCGGTTTGTCTACATGATTATTATTTAAAATCAGTTCCGCAATACGTTTCCTTGGTCTTGATAATGTCTGTTGTGCCTCCTTCACAGCGAGCAGCTCAGAATTTTCAATTTCTACAGAAAATGAACAATTCGGGAGTGTAATTTGTTCCCGTAATTCTTTTATGGTGAATGAAACCTAAAATGGACCATCTCAAAACTAAAATCAGTACTCAGGGAACAAAGTTTTATTCCACAAACTTGAAATTTCTTTGAATAGTGCTCATGAATGTAGCTATATATCGAACTTCATCATTATAATTAGAGTCAATTCAAAACCTTAAAAAGAAACTAACATCGAGTAGACCTCTTCGACCAACAATGGTTACATGACGTATCTGAGAACGCGAAAGTGTATCCAGTATCGATGCTGGGATATCTGTTCTCAATAACCGATCCGTTCCAGATGAAAGCAACAGGCGTGAACAGTCCAAGGCTACGTTACCATTGCCAATAATGACCTAAACTAATTTTCGAATTGAGTCCTATACCAAAAAATGTGTCAAAAGAACGAGAAGTGAGATAAATGAGAAAATTCACTTATTTTCCCACTAAATTTCTTCATAATGTTTAAATGCTACTCAAACTGTCACCGCTTCTTTGCAGTTCAAAAGCGGCGCTTTGATACCAGACATGCCGTTATACCAAAATACAAAGTCGCCACCCGAAAAAACATTCGTCGCATCGATTCCGGGGATCTGTAATCGCCTCTGACGTCGTGCACCGTATGCTAGTACGACGGCATCATAATCCGAACAAAGTTCATCAAATTTGACATCTCGACCAATGTAAACGTTGCAAAATAACTTCAGTCTGTAGAAATAAATTTAGGTTGAAATTTCTAATTTTTGTGAGAAATTTTCGAAGCCAACGAAAAAAAAAAAAAAAACTAGGAGAAAAAGAGGAAGGAACATTTTACGATAGAAGTGCATAGCTCAATTTCTTCTAGTATTTTTTAACTGACAAATTATATAACTATCAAAATAAGAACTGGGAGAACGTGAATTCAAGGGGAACAAATGGATGGCAAGGTAATAAGATTAGTACTTTGAATAATTAATCAAATATTAATCAAATCTGTTAACCAAATATTAGCACGAAGTTTAGATAAGTAGTAATCAGAAGTTGAATTTTTTGCATTTCATGATTCCAAACAGCTGGAAAGAAAGTCGAAATCGATATGATCCAATAATTTGTTTAAAGCAGAACATGTCAGCAAAATGAGTAGGAGGGAATCGAAAAGATCAAAAAGATTTCAATTGACAAAGACGGATAAATAACTGAAGTTGGACTAGACAAAATTTGAGTGACACGAGAAACTAGTTAATTATATGCTGGCCAATACTTGATATTTAAGTATAGGAAAGTAAAATGATCAGAGTTTGAATTTCATTTCATGTATTTCGTGATTTCCCTCACCTATCTGGATTTTCGACAAATAATCTGTCAAAATGTGATAGACAGTTCTTCATTCAGGATT
>NW_018108252.1:50251-54104 GCF_000183805.2 Loa loa
CGTCAGCAAAATGAGTAGGAGGGAATCGAAAAGATCAAAAAGATTTCAATTGACAAAGACGGATAAATAACTGAAGTTGGACTAGACAAAATTTGAGTGACACGAGAAACTAGTTAATTATATGCTGGCCAATACTTGATATTTAAGTATAGGAAAGTAAAATGATCAGAGTTTGAATTTCATTTCATGTATTTCGTGATTTCCCTCACCTATCTGGATTTTCGACAAACAATCTGTCAAAATGTGATAGACAGTTCTTCATTTCAGGATGATCTGGCGCTATTCCATACCGGGCTAAACCATATGGTACCATGTTGCTTTCGTAAACATCCACATAACATTCCGGTAATCGGCGAAGTATTCCAGCACAAACATATAGACCTAAAATTTCAAAGAAAAATAAAAGAACTTACTATCTTTACACAAGCCATTTGAATTCTTTTTTTTTTCTTTTTTAATAATCAATCACTTATTCAATTAAATGTCAAAAATATTGGAGAATTATTGCGTATAAATGTTTTAAATTATATTGATTAAAAGAACCAAAAGATTCCTCATTCCCTGTCTTATACCTATTATTTATTTGTCCAGTTGTTGTTCATTTCTTAGCCAAATCCAAAATGAACAATCGTTAGTTTTATATTCATCTTTAATAACCACATGTTGAATAACACTAAGCAGATTTCTTTAAAGAGAATGTATCGCCTACAAGACTTTTCGTTTGTCAACTAATAATTTGATTGATAAGATGCGAAAAATTTGATGAAAATGACAAACTTACCAGCTGGTCCAGCGCCAACAACGGCAACATGTGGTAGTCTTGAAAATGTTGCAAGACTGCGTGTAACCCATGATATAGGTACTGAGGTACACAACCTGATGGCGGTAACTTCTCGAAATATTTTACCAGCAAAACTCATCAAACAATCAAGATCAGTTCATCAATCCTGTTGCAGGAAAAAACCTTTCAGTTTGATGGTTTTACATCATTAATTCACTGGATTTACATGCAAACATTAATGTCATATATGGAAGATACGTGGGAAAAAAAAATCAAAAACAGGCTTTAAAACACTAAGGATCAATCCTTAAAACTGTGTATTTCGATTATCTGTAGAATTTACAATCCATACAAATAGGATATTTATGTTTAGCAGAAAGTGGGGTAGGTCTAATTCATCTTATATAATATCGAACGTAACCACTTCTACTGTATACTATATGTTCACAATTGACGGAATTGAGATGAAAAAACTTAGTCTGTCTTTTCTCGTAATACAGAATGCTGTGTAAAACATACCATACGATTCATTTCACGTTTTATTGATAACGAAAGTTGAAAATAAAAATTTATTCAAAACATATGAAAGAGACAAAGAGGAAGAAAAAAGCGTACTGTTAACTTTAGAATGATATAAACAGAAAAAGATGTCGTGAAAAAGGCTAAGAAGAAAGTATGAAAGTTCTACCATGAATAAGAAGTTATCTCAAACATCATAACAATCTAAATTAACAATAAAAAGGAACTGTTCACATTATTCGTCGAGATATGCGTATATGTATAGCTGAAATTAAGCGATTTCGTGTTTTAAAATCCACTTCGTCGTATAACGGGAACAAACTGTCTGTAACCTAAAATGAAAAATGACTTGAAGTATCTCAACATCACTCCAGTTAATGACCGATGAGAAACGAGATATAGATGAACAATTTCAGTAAACTGCTCTTCGGTTCTTCATAAGATCCTCTATCGGTAACCCATAAACTCAACTGATGATCCTTTTCAAATGACGCAGTAGAAATACACCGAACATAGTTACTCTTTAACATTTCGAATAGGTTTAGGGTGCTGGCCGTTTTTAATCAACCTCCCTAGTTTTAAAACCAGAGAGCCTTAATTCCCGCATCATTATGGCTAGGAATTCCTTTTTTTCTTTGGTTTTAAATCATGTTTTTTAATAGTCACTTCATTTGTTTTTAGAAAATTAGTCAACATTATAAACTTGGACCACTATTTCTCAGAAACCTCTATCACAAAAAAAAAAAACAAAACTTGCAAAAAAAAAAAAAACTCTCCAGAATAAAGAATCTTGTTTTACAGATCTAACCTAAACCCTTCACCGGCAATCATACTTTTCAATTACACGTCTCTTCGCAAGACATACTATTCGTGTAAAAAATATCTTACCTTAACGGTACCAGTTTTGACATCTAATTTCACCGTATCAACTAACTTTCGCTGGATTTGTAGTGCAACATTTATCGTCCGGCTAACGGCTGCCCCCAACCCGTGCAGTATAACTTCATCCATCTTCTCGTCCAGAAGTCTGATTATGCGAGCCTTTTGTGCTGCAATACTTGTGTGCCTGCAAGTAAGCAAAAAAAAGCAAAATGTAAAAAAAACAAAATGCAAAAAAAGCAAAAAAAAGGAAAACAAAAGCAGAACTGCAAAAAAGCAAAATCTTTCCCAGCCTATGTCTTCTGTTTGTAAATATGATATTTCAGGATATGAAATTATCCCCCTACATTTATGGTCATTTATACAATCCCAATTCACTGTTCCCAGCATAAACGAATCACTGCACCATTCTTCCTTGCTAAAGCTTTATGCCTGCAAGAACACATGCTACCTAAAGAAGCATGGACGGTGCCTTTGAGCCAAACTCTGTGAAATTATGTGTCAACCAGTTCAATAAAAGACGACAGAGTTATAATGCATGCGAACGGTTTACGAATGGAAATTTTCCAAATAATTAGTGGATCAGCAAAGATGCAAAGAGAAAAATAGCTAAATTCAAAAAAACAAAGACAGGTCAACCAACCTTGTTATATAAATGTCATTCTTTGCTTTTGGAAATTGTGGTGGAAGATTCTTCCGTAGTTCATATTCTACCTGAAAGTAAACCCCAATCGAAATTACGCTATCATTTTTTCTGACCAGCTATTCCATAAATATATATATGTCCAGGATCCACATTGCTTAAAGCACCTTTTGAATAACACAAGCAATTCGTCGAGTTAAATAAAAACATCTCAGTACCTAAGAATATATATCAAATCTCTTTAATGTGGAACAATGGTTTGCATTTCCGATTCACCTACGAAATCATAATAACACAGAATTATTAACAGCAAAGCAATAATGATTAAAGTAGTAATAAAGTAAGACAAATCATGCGTAGTAATATAGAACAATGGTGGTTTTTTTTTCTGATTAATAGAAAAAATCTTTTGTATACCTTTCGGATGGACGAGCTGAAGTTACTACGATTCTCTGAACAACATGTAACAAAATTTTTTACAACAGTCTACACGCCAAACAAAGTTAAGTTAGCAAATCGCTCCACTTGATTTATCGGATAATTACACTTCGGATTAAATGAACATAGACAAAATGCAAACTTTACACTGTGAAAAATAAAAGTTGAGTGTTCGTTAAAGATCAATCGAAATAAGTATCAGAAAAATTAAGAACAAAATTTATTAAAGAGTAAACAATTATAAATTCATCGTACCTCATCAATATGTGTCATCCTTGCAAATTGACAAATGATCAGAGGAAAAGAACAACAAATGCCATCGAGAAACAAGCAAGCGCTATCCACGGACTTAAACGCTCGCCGATTCGAGCACACTTCCAAAAAACACCCAAGAAACTGAAGATAAAATTTCAACTTGTTCTAATCATGATGAGTTGTGTTTAATGTATACATCAGTGATATTTAGGATAGTGAATAAGGTAAGTAATCCGGAATATTCTGCAACCACCTCTCTGTTATACTCGCCTTACGTGATTTACATATGCACTATATATATATATATATATATATATATATATATATATATATTATTA
>NW_018108252.1:54484-55724 GCF_000183805.2 Loa loa
CTATATATATATATATATATATATATATATATATATTTACGTATATGAATTAGGTATTTTTTGTCACTCTTTTTTATATTTATTATTCATTGTTTCTTTTGCATTTATTTCTAATGTATGGCAGCATGTTTCCGTTTGGGTACAGTACTTGAGACTATCCTCGCTTTCTACACAGGGAATCTCATGCATATTATAGTTACCCATTATACGAGTGAACTTGAGGGAGACAGAATAAAACACTTCAGATCTTTGTAATTTTAGTCTTTCTAATCGATTTCATATTATTTTGGCTGATTCTATGAGAGTAGGCTGAATAAGAAGAGATCTCAACACGAGTTATTCTAGAAAACTCAACCTCGAAAATAAGTAAAACGATAATAGAAATAGCAATCAACAAAACTAACCCCTCCTTATTACGATCGATCAGCTTCGGTACAAAAGTACGTATATAAGTACAGGTGCAAATTAGCAACAAAAGCACGGAGATGAGACTTTGAAAATTGAATAAAGCCGACTAAAATTTAACAAAAAACAGAAATCAAATTCATTACAACTGAATCGGCTGAAACAAATGTGGATAATCTGAATGAAAATCAACTTATCAAAATTAAACTGGAACTTCTGCTACTCCAACATAAAAATTCGATACAGTAGTCACATGTTTGGGTGACATGTATCAAAGGCAACAAACAGGTAACAAACTGATTGTCTGGTTTAGTTTTAAAAACTAAGCAAAATATATGCCTTTCATTTTCAATCTTGACACAGTGTTCAAACAAAGTTGTAATTTTTACTAGCATCTGGCAATTAGCTAAACAGCACTTTGCCTAGGCTCAATTATGTAAGTATAACTTAAATAACTTTATGAAGGAACCTACCAGCTTGAAATGATTTGCTTTACGGTTGCCCTGAAATAAACATTTATTTCACTCCTAGCTATAGTAATAATGAATTTAAGGACTTTTAGGGTGAGTTTGAAGTCATATGATGACATTCGGCATGTCCTAAACGCTATATACTCAATATCAAGCCCATATATTTCAGGCTAACTTCATAGCTCATCTAATGAAAAAATCGTTTGAAATTATCACTGGTAATACTTTACTTCCTCAATTACATACATATTCCATTCCGGCCATTTTAAGGTAACTTGGTAAAGTAGTTATAAATATTTCCAAGACATGAAGAGAGAGGCAACTACGTATACCTCCACAGATAATCCAATGGAATGCCATTCCAC
>NW_018108252.1:56069-74321 GCF_000183805.2 Loa loa
CTGGTTTAGTTTTAAAAACTAAGCAAAATATATGCCTTTCATTTTCAATCTTGACACAGTGTTCAAACAAAGTTGTAATTTTTACTAGCATCTGGCAATTAGCTAAACAGCACTTTGCCTAGGCTCAATTATGTAAGTATAACTTAAATAACTTTATGAAGGAACCTACCAGCTTGAAACGATTTGCTTTACGGTTGCCCTGAAATAAACATTTATTTCACTCCTAGCTATAGTAATAATGAATTTAAGGACTTTTAGGGTGAGTTTGAAGTCATATGATGACATTCGGCATGTCCTAAACGCTATATACTCAATATCAAGCCCATATATTTCAGGCTAACTTCATAGCTCATCTAATGAAAAAATCGTTTGAAATTATCACTGGTAATACTTTACTTCCTCAATTACATACATATTCCATTCCGGCCATTTTAAGGTAACTTGGTAAAGTAGTTATAAATATTTCCAAGACATGAAGAGAGAGGCAACTACGTATACCTCCACAGATAATCCAATGGAATGCCATTCCACGTGTACATACGTAATTCCTCTCATTTTCTAGAGTACACAATGAAAACAAATTCCCAATCCTCGGACGTGATCTGTCATTTCCGTAAGGATTTCACGCAATCACGTTTCTGTAAGGATTTCACGTAATAGTTTCAAATAAATTCCGATATACTTTGACTACAACTACAATATTTATTTGAATGTATGGTAAATACAGATGTAAAATTGAGAAATCCTAAAAAGAAAATGATGCAACGCGACAAATTGGTAACATAAGCATAAATATGTAAGAAGAATCCTCCTTATATTTTACTACGTTTTTATGGACAGGTGATTAATTTTGTTTAATTACCAGGTATATATGAGTGTATCCTTTTAGTTACTTAAACAAGTTAACGTTTAATTTTAAAATATTTTTTATGTGTTGGAAAATGAAAGTATTCGAGGAAAAGAAAAATATCAACAATAATCTATTGCTAATGAAAGAACCTAATTTGATTAATGGAATCGGAATATGTTGAATACAACATTTTTAAAAAAATTTTGTTCCATTCAATGCTAACAATTCGTATCTGCAAAACATCATAATTTTGCTAATTTGATTATACAGGACATTAAATTACACTGTGATAGGATACTCAAAAATTTCCATTACTGAAATTCCAATCAAATTTTAATAGCAAGCACTGTTTTATCAGCAGTAATTATGCATGTGGAATATAATGAGCTTATCAAAACCGGACGAAAATGAGGTTGGGAAAAAACACTGGTAAATCTTGTTCACAGCGCAAAAATGCGCAGGATAAAAATCAAAAAAGATTTGAGGAAAGAAGGATCCAAAAAAATTAAGTACTGGCAATAGCGTGCAACAACTAACATATTTGCAAATACAAATCAGGTTTCAAAAATATGTAGCAGAGAAAAATTTTTTTTAACCTGTGGAAATCATAAGAAGCACAGTACAAAATTAGATATTATCAAAAAAAAAGAAAAAAACGAATATGTTAAATACACGCCAAATGGTGAAATGCACTGATATTAGAAAAGTAATTTAAAGCAATAATTTTATATTTAGAAATTTAATACTAGAATCTGAAACTTCAAGGCCCAAAGACTGGACTGAAGCGAAATAATTCTTACATGACAATAACAAAGATAATTAGATTCCAAGTAGTAACCCGTATCATTCGGACTAAATAATACCCGCAACTGCAGTTCATTCGAAACACTGCTCAAAAAAATGCTCATCGTCGCCCCAATCTAGGTAATATTCATCACGTATCAAATCAAATGTACCATCGGATGAAAATGTAAACAAATTATAGCTTCCATCATCACAAATTGCAACCATGGCCTACAAAGTTGTCACATTTAACCTCAAAGATAAGAAATAACGAAAATTTAAATCACCAATAACTTGACAGCACCATATTCCATCCAGAATTCTAATTTACAGCCATATTTCATCTGAAGTCCTGCTTTTATCGTCACTGACAGAGACAACAAATAATGATGCTACTAAAGTGACAATTTTTCCATGTCACCGAAAAATTTGAGTTAGTTCATAAATTCAAATTCCTCAACGCTAAAAATGATTAAGAAAGACCAGAATAGCTTTCGATAACTTACATGGCTGCGTAAAACGAAACGACTTTTGACACTCAGTTCAGTGCCATTTGATTCATTATTATTTTTTAAGAAGGCCAATTCAGTAAGTGTAACATTTTGAGTAGCTCTCGATAATTTGAATTGTATCCGTGCACGATCAGCATCCTCTGATATAAGACCAACTTGCTGCCATCTATAAAAGAATTTTATCACTTCCATTACTATTTTCTAAGATGTTGGCCAAGAAGTTTTCTGAAATCCTCCCAATGTTAGCTTCCTAACATATAAATAGATATCAGTTTCTTTAAAACTAATTAAAGAAGGTCATTATAGTATTTCAGAAGAGCTGTTAAAAAAATAGCTGTCAAAGCGCCCATCCGAACTACTGACGGTTTAGTTGATTATAGACAAATTAAAATGAGGTAAAAACAGAAAAGGTGACGATATTTTTCGCTTAATATTGCATATAAAATTCAAAATTAATGTGGAAAGTTGATACACTGCAAAAAGCACTATGAATATTCTACCCAAATTTTATTCCTGATGTAAACAATCTGCGCTCTATATGTGATTCGTTATATCAGCAAAATCAAGACTGTTTTGGCACGAGTTTCATATTTCAAGCTTCTCATAATTCTAATGTATTACTGGCGGTAGTTATATGTGAAGTGCTATCAAGTCCATTATAAGTTATAACTTAACTAATTCTATTATACAATCGTATAAAACTTAGCAATTCAAATGACGCACAATGTTTTCTTGTTCGTCCACGTTGGGTCATTATTTTTTACAGCGAAAATATGTACAGTATCTTTATCACTTGCAACCGCCAAAAAACTAGAACATGGTGAAAAACGCAAGCTGAAAAGATCTTCAAAATTAGTATAAGGAAGGAAGAAACCAAAACGATTTTCACCCTCTCCTCCCTGTGCTTTAAAATGAAAATATTCAAGTCCAACAAATCTTTAACCTCTTTTAATTACTTCCAACTAATCTTTGTCCCTCCGCTTAAATGCCATTTAATAGAACATAACAACGTTGAAGAGATACGGCTTATTCACTACACTGAGGTGTACTATTATGGGTATGAAATTATAAAATTTTTTTGTGCTTATTTGACGAGTAGAATACCGAACAGAGATTTCAACATCATACAGTTGGAATTTGTACTTTGGTTTCAAACATCAAAATTGATGTACTAACCAATGCAAAGTAACAGAGTCGGCGCCTCGCCTGAATTCCCGTATTGGTTCTGCGGTTTTTGTATCGAAAATTCGTATCATCGTCCCCTGAAATGCAGGAAATAACTTCTGTTAGACAGAGAAAAGATTAAAACTAATCTTTGAAATCGCAATTCTAGTTAGACAATAGAAATGGTGGCGGGCGCTTTAACCAAAAAAGGCCTGCGTTTAAATTGCAATGCAACTTTAATAAAAGCATTCAAAAAATCATGAATTAAATTCAAAATCTCTACCTTCCTTATTCATCTTAATGAAATGAAAATGTCTTACTTTAGTGGAACCAGTAGCCAAAAGAGTAGCCGTATTATTCAGTGCCAGCTGTACCACATCAGACTGATGAGCATTGATTAATGTTGGTGTTAAGGTTGTATGCCGCGCGACATCACGTAAATTGATATACTTTAAAAAAAAAAGGCTACAAGTATGGTAAGACCAATCGATTCTAATCACAAGTTATTTTTGATCAAGGTTATTATCGCTTATTACTACAAAAAAAACTAACATTTTTAGCTATTTAGTGTAGCAAATTTTTAATACCTCAAAGTATGCCAAATATGGCCATATCTTCCTAAATTTCTTTTTTAGTCGCTGAATCATTACGTTCAATAAATCCGTTAGTTAAGATGTTGGTAGTTTGAAATGCATTCATCAAAAAATGATCAAAACAGTATCGTCTTCGCTTATCAATGTTTTCCCGACTTCGACTTCCTCATGTGTTAAATTAAGATGATTACTATTCAGTAATTCCTTACTTGAAAAATTCAGAACATTACAATCAAAGAAAAAAATCTGATAAACCTGAACACTGCCCTTTTGATGCCCTGGATAAATAAGAAGCTCCATATTTGGATCATTACTAAGTTCACATAATCCATGAACATTCGTACCCGTCTGGATTGTTTTTATAGGATCCATTTCTTGTGGAAAATTAAAAATATGAATTTTTTTCATTTCTACTAGAACCATTCTGCAAGGAATGAACAATTAAAAGAAAATATATGGGTATCACTTTTTCAATTTCATTGTCCAAAAAAAGAATAAAAATTATACGGATGATGGAAAAGTGCAATGAGGTGCCAGATATTATGAATGAAAAGTAACAATCAGTGCGGAGAAAATATCGCTGACCTCGTTTTTGACATCTGGAAGTTTAAAACAGGTGATGTGCTGGTGTACTCCATGTAAAAGTCATCCTTTCTTCTTTCATCATTCCAAACCATTACTGTAGTAAAAGAATCAAATATGTGCTTTAAAACAAATAAGTGAATCAATTATACGTTGACCGATGGCTCAAAAAATATACAGAAGTTATTTAACTTGGTTAATAATTATATTTCAAATTTTAATGGTAAAAAAAATTCCGAGTTTCAATGAAATATCAAAAAATCATCGATTCTGCCGATTTGTACGGTAACTCACCCCGAACAATAGCTAGTAGTAGAGAAAGGAAGGATAGCTAAATTGGCTAATTAATAGAATCTTTTAGCTTACCGACATTTTCGGCATATTTCGGGCAAAATCCGCCACTGACCATTCCAAAAAAATTTGAGCAACCAAGAACTTTGCCAATTCTTAAACTTCCAACAATACGTTTATCTGTAATTATCACCGAGTAATTAAACAATAGATTTCAACTAAGCATTCCTACTAATCTATTTCGTTTCTACTCGTCTGTATGTTTTACACCTGTGGAAATCTATTGAAGTCATTTTTCTCGAATAACATCCAAACCAATGGATAAATTAAACGGAATGTTATGGTAACTAGCTCCTCCGGAAACTCGATTTGAAGCTCATCTCGTTCAACTGGGTGCGCTTTACTTCATGGCTAAATAATTTGGGCATTCAATCACAATTATTATTCCTCCCCACTCCCTTTCTTAAAGAATTAGCGCTATCTAATTAGTAAATTTGAACATTTAAATCCTATCATGCAAAAACCAACCTAACCGGATTAACTGATGCAATGGATTGCACTGAAAAATACGAAATCCATCCTCGGTGGCTACGGCAAACATATTCTGCTCTGAATTTACAGAAATGCCGTATACTTTTTTCATCCTAAAAAGAAAAAATTACTATTTATCATTAATGATTTTAACCTTTTATTTACGCTTATTAACATCTACATCGATGGTACAATTATTCACGAAGGTACTTTAACTAGAAATTCAGAGCCAGTTGATGAATTCTTATAGCTAATAAAATTAACTGATACTTCGCTAATTTCTTCGTGATTTTTTTCTTTTTTTTTTGTCATTAGTAGCATTATTTAGTTCAACTCTGTATTTGAAACGTCATCGTCATGGACGACACTTTCCAGAAATTTCCATTTCAGCATAGAAATGATAATGAACAATTCTACATCTTACCCCAAAACTTCCTTTTATCATTTCTCTACAGATACTTCACTTTTCAACAAACAAAAAGAAATAAATTTACTCAATATTTTAAATGGAAAAATTGAAAGG
This sequence comes from Loa loa, assembly GCF_000183805.2. Taxonomy (NCBI): domain Eukaryota; kingdom Metazoa; phylum Nematoda; class Chromadorea; order Rhabditida; family Onchocercidae; genus Loa; species Loa loa. The sequence continues at coordinate 61,899 of NW_018108252.1, forward strand.
AAAATTTTTAGGGAAGAAAAACGCTTCCCCCGACAAACATACAATAAAAAAAACAATTTTTACTGCTGAAAATCAATCAAATCTTATAAAACAAATTTTCGTTATTACTTCTACACAGTTGAATTTCAACAATATATGAAGAAATGAACTTTCCGAATATTCCAACTAGAAAAATTGAACTGAAAGAGAAGAAAAAAAGTGAATAATACGATATGAAAACGGTTTTCACCGCTATGAAGCAAGTATAATTCCCCTGAGAAAAATCAATAACTTAGTGATCCTATTTATTTTGCATGACGAACCTCTTCAATAAGTTAACGGGACGCGTTTCAATGTGTATCGAGATGCAAGATCAAGAACGATCTGTACGACTGGGATATTCTTTTCAGGTTGGGAATAACGTACATGATAACGTGAACCCAGCAATATATATTTTTTCTACAAGTGTTATTTGGCAATATTTGCAAGTATTATGAACAAATTGGGTCAACTGCTTATGAATATGCCTATGAAAGTAATTCTAGTTACGGTAAGAAATATGGACGTTTTAATTTGAATACTAGTAGAATGCGTAAAAAACGTTCACATTCTATGCTGTTGTTCTGAACACATGTAATTGGTTTATTGAATCAACTACGTTTTACTAATTTCCATTATTGAATTTCAGGAATTAAATATAAGAGTTTTGTTGTGTTTCTGTTGCACTTGAGTTTATATTTTGTTATCCTGTAATAAATCAGGCGATTTTCTAGTGCAATCAGTCATATTTGATGCACTTCACTTTTTTTCGAATTGAAGCATATTTTCGGTTTTTTCTCTACATGTTTAACGCATTTATGTAAAAGTTGTAAAGGATTTGTTCTTAGCTCTCTTTTGCAGCATCTTCACGGTTATCAAGTTTGCTCAATACATTTTTACCGAATCCTTAGTATATTTCATATGTTGTCTACTTAGCATGTTTAAGGCAGGTTTAAAAACGCATATGTTACGTGTACTTCATTCACATTAGGTTGTGATTTTCCAAAATCTATGATTTTTTCAAGGATGTCGCGTAACATTGTTCGTAAATCGGATTATGGTGCTCCGCCGGCTAGGATGTCAGCTGGGGCTCCTCCTAGCCTCCCAGTGCGACGAGCTTCCAAAGGTATAGTTGTTATGGTCTTATTACTTCTTCATAACAGGAATCAGTTGATTTTGATATTAATAGTCTCTGAACATATTGCTGCCTTCAACGTAAAAGTTCTGTTTTCGTAAGATTCAGACCCATTTACCATAATTCTTGTAGAAAATACAGAGTTTATTTCTCTTTCAGAGATTATTACTTTGTCATTTCCAGGTGCTTTCAGAAATGTTACTAGCACGCTTAGTCGCAAGCGGCGATCAGAAGGTAATCTGGAAACGGAGGATTCGGATTCGGAACAAGCATCCACAGCCGATGACCAGGAGGAGAATGGTAGTGGTGATGACATAAAAAAGGAAGAAGAGCAGGAGGAGAAAGTCAAGAAAACTCCGCGTAAAAAACGTCGATTTAGGTTAATATTAATAATTGGGCACAAATAGTAATTTGCAGCTTCGTACTGAGTGACAGATTTTTCCACTTGTAATTGCAGTAATAATCATTATAAGTTACACTTCAGTATTAGTTTCTACAGGTTAACGGATTCAATAGCAAAGAGCAAAAGACGAGCTGAACGAAGGGCACAATTAGCAGCCGAACGTAAAGAGCGTGAAGAATCTAAACAGCAGCAGGAGGTAAGTTTTTCATGGCATAATATATTTCATCCAATTTCCAGACGTGAAAAAGTCGGACAAAAAGAGATGAAACTGTGGTCAGGTTGACTTAGATTTAAATAACGATATTTGGAAGCGGGATTTCAATATTTAGTTCTGGTCCAAATTTTTAAATTTGTTCTTGATTCTGTTTAGGAAGGAATGTAAGTATAAGGAAAGTTTAGTTTAGAGTATAAGGAAATTCCCATTAATTTAGCAAAACTCTCAACAATTTATAATTTATATAAAAATTATTACGCTCAGGGCGAAATTAATGACGAAATGAAAGAGCACTCATCGACACCGCCACCACTTCCAAAAGCATCAGCTGTGCTAACCTATTCACCTATGCAGCTTTTTTGCGATAACTTGTTGCGGAAAATGAAAGCCAAAGATCCAGATGAATATTTCGCATTTCCAGTGACACAGTAAGTTTAAAAATAAGTTTTCATTTTTTTTCTGTTAAAAAATTATTCTGAAGATAGATCGAAACAATGTTGTTCTACATAAATCATAAATGCTCTCGTGATAAAACTTTTTTGGCAACCATTGCGTAATTTATCATGTTTTATGGAATTGTGTTATTTCCTTCGTCTCAGATTTTTTTAAAAAAAAATGTCAATTCAAAAGTGGTTTCTGGAAGGGAAATTTTACCTACTAGATTGATTTTTCGTTCATAATTTGATATTGAAAAGCAAGGTGCAAATTCAGATCGATGGCACCAGATTACCATGAAATAATCAAGGAACCGATGGATTTTGCTACGATTCGACAGAAAATCGATCGGGATGAATATCCAGATATTGCAACATTTAAGAAAGATGCCGAATTGATTGTTCATAATGCAATGGATTATAATTCACCTGGGACTATATATCACATAGCAGCTCAAAAAATGGACTTAGTTGTACAGTTTTATTTTTCGGAATCATATTTGCGCTATCTTTTTCATACTCTTCCGTTCACCAAGGTAAATTTTCCTATTTTTTGATTTTCCTGCCGTTTATTTAATTACTTTAAGTAATTCAAACAATTAAGCGGGAGCTGTCTATCCTCAGTTACTGCAATTTTTTCTATACGGAATTGAGTTGTACTATCACCAGTGATTAGGTGATGCGAATGATCAGTGTGTTTTAGTGCATTATCTCCGTTTCTAGGTATTTATTCTTAACGTTTTGCAAGAAGTGTAAGCTTTTGAGATTTTGGATTTGTTAGCAATATAAAATACATACTGGTGAAGGGGATACACAGATTTTGGGAATCGGAAATAGTAAAACGTAACCGTAGAGAATGCATTGATCAATTAGGCATTTTTGGATTTTAAGGTGAGAGATTTCAGTGAGGTCTTGTAGCTTTCATATTTTGCGTTCATCCAGTTTAAAAATTTTTAGCTTTGTGTGGTTATGTGATTCAACTATGGTGTTTGAAAACATAAGTAATTTCCAGGAGATCCCGTTGGAAAAGTTAGGTTTAACTTTGAAAACAAAAACACGGCCAATACCGAAAGCAGATTACAAAACAGCAGTTGTCGATGATGCAACACCATCAACCGTTTTGGAAGCAGTGGATCCATCTTTGAAGCAAAAATTATCTAGTCGTATTCCTGATCTTAGGGTATTTCCTACTGGTAATGAGGAGAACGGTATAGAACCGAAAAGTCACCTCGCATTTTTGGATAACAAGGACGGTGCTATTTGTTTGAATGTTATCAATCCGAGTTCATCTGAAAAAAAATAATCACCCTTGGAGATATTGTGGGTAAACTAGAGGAAGGTACACCAGGACTTTGCGCTCCACAAGAACACAAATCAAACCACCAGGTTTGTTGCACCTTATTTCAAATCATCAAACATATCAAGAATCTTCAGTTTTGTCGTAGGAAGAAGCATAGTTACGTCAATCCCGTAAGTTCACTGCATAATTTCGTTTTCAGATGTACTAAACATTTTGAAACTAAAGATTTGCAGCTCTTTCCTGAAACAATAAAATTTATGGTGCCAGATTTTGGTATCAAAATTTTCAGCGACTGATTTCAATGGTTGTTGTCAGAATGAACTGCTGAGAAGTTTCTGTAAGCACACGTGGAAAATTAGACAGGGATGTTTAAAAAATTAGGTTAAAGCGGCTGGTTTGATTCTCCTGCTGTTGCACTGCTTTGAACATTAATTTCGCTTTTATCTAATTTTTATATTATATCTGCATTGTTTCGCTTTTAGCCCTCCAATGCGCGATTACGAAAATGTGTTTCCTATCAAGTTCTTATGTGGCATTATTTTCGAGTTAAATGTCAATTATGAGAAATGTTTCCAGGTTCCAATTTCCTATGTTTCATATGGACCATTCAGTTCTTTTGCACCGCAATTTGATTCTACCTGGGCAACACTTTGCGAACGGGATTCCCGTTTACTTTTGGGCACTTATGGGGATAGGTCAGTTTTCAGTAAAATTTAAAAGTTTTGTTAAATATTTGTGTTTGTAGAGTTTTTTGTGCATCCACATTATTGGTGAATAGAATATCTGGGAAATTTATATTTTGCTAATTTTTATCGGAAATATTTAAGTGCTTGGAGTAAAGATGTGCTGTTTGTGCATGCTTCGGATGGCAATTTGGTGTTTTGCAGAAGTTAGCTCTTTCTGTCGCAAGGTTCATAGCCTTTTCCGGAGATGCAGAAATTAAGAGTGTTGTCGGTTGTTATGTGAAATAATTTGAAAGTAAATTATAGCAAATAACTTTTAGAACTAATGTAATGAATGCAGTATCCTTACGGGAAATGGTTGATAATTGTGGCGAGTACATGATCAAAGTTGTCGATGATTTGTTAGATACTTTGACAAACGGTGAGCACCGCAGGACTGTCAAGGCTTTAGAAACTGATACGGACAAAAACAGTGTAAGTATTATTTTCTAGCAAAATTATTTGTGAAGAAATACCGTTTTTTGAAGTTTATGCTATTACTGACTTTATTTAGTTATAATTTATCCTACTGAAAACTTTATTTGGTTTTCGTAACGAAGAACCGATGAAAAAACTCAGTGCAAGGTACTGAAAAGTACCGGAATTTCTCCATTTTTAATATTAAGTGATTTGATAGGTTTCTCAAATGAAAAGTGCAGTGGATAAAATCGATTTGAACAAATTGTTGAGCGATGTTGAGTCTCTCGAAAATATTGGGGTTGATGTTTCATTCGTCAGTGACATACGGAAGTTATACAAATTGCAAACAGTACCAGAAACCCGTCAGGTATTTTTTCATGTTTACTTGACGTATAATTTCTGTTTTTTCTTGAGAAATTGTGAGTTTAACATACATTTGGTGTGAGATACAGTTCTTGCTTGTTTTCTGAAAAACAAGGGAGGGTGATCAGATGGTTTTCTTCCCAAAAACTTACCGTCCTTTAGAAAACTTTATATATCTCTATGTTTGTTTGACGTAAAATAATTGCGGTCTCCACCTTCTGTATCCTACAATGCGCTTATAGTATCAGTCATTATCAAATAAGGAGTAACTGATTAATTGATCATTACATTCGTATATTCTTTCTTTTATTTTTTTTTCGAATTTATTTGGAATTGGAATTGTACTCATCGGTTCTCCCACCTTTCAGGCTAAGTTGAGTAAAACTGGTGTAATGATCAGCGACCTAGCGTTGTTGCAGAAAAATCGACTTGGTTCAGTCCCACCAACAACTCTAACTGAACAACCGGCACCTAGCAATCATGAGCTGAATCTTGCCAACAAAGTGCAAGCAAAACTACACAGTCAAATTGCACAGTACGCTAAGCCTGGAGATGTTATTTCCCCACCTGTAATTCATAATGCTGTAGGTTTAAATGAAGAAGATATTGACTTATTGAATGAATTCTTCACCGCCGCGCCGCCAACCACCGCGGTGTAATGAAAGCTGGATTCCCGTTCTTATTTCGAAATGGGTACCCTATTGCAGTTAGCAAGTGCTTCTGGTTTTGTGTCCAAAGTCTCATTTCTTGTTTTTGTTATTTTATTCTGAATTTGGTACGAACACAAAACTCTGTCATTGGGAAAACTGACAAAGTTTTTGAGAACTTGAAGGGCGCAAAGGAGAAAATCGAAAACATGATTTTTTTCAAATCTTTTGACTCTGTATGACTTAATCTAAAAGTTCGCATGACTCAGATGCTCCCTCTCTTTTCGTAATAAGCTCAAAGTCGCGATAAAGTACGCCTAAATGCAATTTGAATTTTGCTTGAGTTGAAATGTTTTACAATGATCTCTGTGGGATTACACTGTCAGATGTTGGAATTGTACAAATTAAAAGAAAAGATTATATGCTTAATCTGTTTTTTGCGCAGTTTCATTTTTACCAGTAATTTCATGCCACTGTCAGATACATAACGCATTAAAAAGTACCTATTACTGATGGCAGAATATATGGTAACAAATACTCATTTATTTTCAATGAGCAGTATTTGAACGGCTCTTCCAATTAACGGCAGGGGTGATGTGAAGTAGGCGTAACATAATACACGTTTTTCATTTAATTCGATTTCTCTTTTAAATAATTGGGAGTTATGTTTCAGAGTGTTGCTTTGTTTAAAGGTTAATTATATTTAAATGCTGTAGCCATTTTTCGCCAATACATTTTCCATCTCTATCGTACACTCTGTTTTAAATTCAGATTTCTCAAGGAAATATAGAAATTACTTTCAGTGAATTATTTTCACTATTCGAATGATTCCGTAATATTAAAAATCGAATTGGTCCAAAATCTATGCAGAAATCCACATCGAAGAATGAGGAAAAATAACAGTTGCCAAAAAGCGAAAAAAGCATTCGAAACGTAAAGCATATCAATGTATTTTGCTTGAACTATGTCCAAGAAGTTGTCGGTGTACTAAAGCTCGGTAAATACCATCTTGTTCCAGCAAATTCTCGTGTCGACCTTGCTAAAACAATCATGAAATGTGATTTCTCAATTTTACAGATAATTAAAATCTACCATAAGTCGTAACCTGTGCAACACAACTGTATAAATTAAGGTCGAGACATGCCATATATATTTCGAAATATTTCAAACAAGCCAAGATGCACTAACACGTAATAGCTAATAAAGAACAAAATCAATAACAGCCCATCCTTTTCAACCGGAAATTTTCATGAATACGTGATTTCTGAACTCATTCAACTACTTGAGTTTTTCCAACGCAAAATCGTGATTTTAAACCTTTCCTAGATCTTACATTCTGATATAAATCGAATAGTGAATCAAGCCATGTTAGCCAATCAAAAAATTTTAACTGAACTAACCTGCACCACTTGTCCTTTACTAATGACAATAATTTGATCAGCATTTTCAACTGTACTTAAGCGATGTGCAATTACAATAACGGTTTTATCCTTCGAACATCGCGCTATAGCATCTTGTATAACGTGTTCACTTTCTGCATCTAAAGCTGAAGTTGCTTCATCTAATATCAGAATGGCGGGATGACGGACCAAAGCTCGTGCTATTGCTATACGTTGTTTCTGACCACCTGAAATTCCGAATGTAAGACAAATAAGTAAAAGAAAAACCGCTTCCACTTTTCTCCCTTTTTGATCTCAAAACTATTTTTCACCATCGTTTGAATTCACTAAGTCCTTGTTAGATCCTAAAACTTAAAATAAATTTATTCTAAAAAATAATAAACGACTACTAACACAAGAATGTTGAATGGAAAAAGAAAAGGCAACAATCTCTTTTCTATAACTCTTCGCGTTCATCCGCGCATTTCCAACTAAACTATCATGGATGTGCTAGAAAAACGACATCGCCAAATTTATTTGTCCTTAAGCAACAAAATATAAATTTATAGGTCACTAAACCACCACAACCCCTCATTTTCAGGAACCATAATAACAAGAATCATTTCTAAGTAAATCACCTGACAACTGAATACCCCTTTCGCCACAATTTGTATCATACTGCTTCTCAGTTTCCATGATGAAATTATGCGCATTAGCTATTTTAGCAGCATTTAACACATCATCCTCGGTAGCCCAATCACATCCGTATATAATATTGTCCCGCACCGTGCCCTCATATAATATTGGATCCTGAGCAACCAGAGCAATCTGAAAAAACTTCGTGAATCTCAGTATAAAGACAGCAAACTGCTATAGCAAAAAATACTCTCGTTATAATCATTCAACGAATCCATCAAAAGTATGAAGAGTATGAAGAGCTTTCTTTTCTGAATTACTTTCATTTCCAATGAAAGATTCTTTCCGGAGCAAAATTAAAACACACTTACTTTTTGATGAATATACTCATGATCATAATCTGCCACTGGATTTCCATCAATAAGCACGCAGCCCTTATCACATTCGTAAAAATGCTCAATCAAAGATACGATGGACGACTTTCCACCGCCACTTGGTCCAACCAGGGCAACAGTCTGACCTGGATGAACAGTAAAGCTGACGTCCTATAATAAACAGAATTTTAAACATGAATTTAAAGGTAAAATAACCCATAGTTCATTCTTCAACGGAATGAAATACGATCACTTTTACTGAATTCTCTTCGTGATCTGTCATCAAGTATGAAAATATAAATTATAAAGCAGGAAATCTGAATGACCATTTCTAATGACCAGCATGACCATTCCTAATATATCTTTGAAAGCATAAACTTCTATTAGAAATATCCAAAATGTAAAACTTGTAGAAAGAAACGCAGGAGTTTCAATAACCTGCAAAACAGGATTGTTTGGTCGGGAAGCGTACGTGAAAGATACGGAATCGAACTTAACTTCTCCATTAATTGGCGTCTTCTTCGTTCCAACGCGAAGAATTTTTGGTTTACGCATCATATATTCGAAAACTTTCCTCGATGCACCAACACTTTCCATCAAACCCGTAAATACATAACTGATGTTCTGAAAACTACCAAAATAAGCCTAGAGAGATGCGAAGTCTGAATCACATAGAGACAGAACTTAAATACTCTTCAAGATGTACTGGAAACAGTACCGTTTGAAGAGATAAGTGCTCAAGAGCAAATATGTAACGGATGCCGAAAGGTTGGAAACAAAAAGACTTAACCATATATTATGATAAATTGATGTTTTTTCAATTTCTGATTGAGCAACAATCAGAGAGTTTTGTCAGAATAAACTTGGACAGAAAAGTCTCAAAGCTGATTACAAGAAGTCTTTAGGTAGTTGATGTAACACCCTCCCAGAATACAGCCTATTAACGGAAAACGTACTGTAGCGAATGAACGATCAAACAAATCCTGTAGATATACATATCAATTTAAATGAACTACGAATAGAACATCATCTGAATCATTCAAAAATTAATGAAAACGTACATAGAGATTTTCTCCAAGTTGCATTTGATATAATAAGAAAGATATCAAATTATCAACTGTCATTTTTCCTATAATAAAATGCAGTTATGAATTTGAAATGAACTGATTACAATAAGCATAACATCGATTTATAATTCAGAGTGAACATGGTTCGATTTTTACTTGAATTTTTTAAATTTCCCTGCACTAAAATCAGCCCAGGGGAATGATTATTAAAATCAGAATATCGAATTAATATTGAAATTAGAAAAATCACCTGACAAGACAAGATGGCCGCCATAAAACAGCACAGCAATCAGGATAGCATTATCACAGAATTCGGTAGTCCACATATAACCCATATAGACTATTGCTTTTTTCCTGCTTAAATGCAGCGTTTCATCCAAATGCTGCTGAAACTTTCTGGCTTCGCGTTTCTCGCAAGCGAATGATCGCACTGTTCGCATAGTACTAACCACCTGTTCTGCTACATGATTTGATACCGCTATTGTTGCTTGGGTCTTTTCGGTTAGTAGCTGCAAAAAAAAAAAAAAAAATTCAGATATCATGAAGAATGAGATTATAAAATAGCAAATACCATACCTATTAAAGAAGTGGATTCGCTAACTAAAAATAAGTAAGTTCAGACGAAAACATGAAATAAATATAATAGGTTTGATCACCACAAATATCTGTTAGAAGAGAAGCCCTGGTCCTGCGTGAAGTTAACCTAACTCGAGCAATATACAACATTTTTATGACCAAAAGATATTCGAGATAAGTAATCTAAACTTCAATCGTGTAATACAGGCTGAGATCAGTTTGGAAGCAAATAAAATTAACTTAATTTAAGTGGGAAATATAATGAAATTATTGGAATTCACACACTTACATCATAGTATGCACCATAAACTTTAGTCACGAAACCAACGACCGGTACAATAATGAAAGTAACCAAAGAAAGGCGCCATGAAAGAGTAGCCATGAACACCAGCGAACCAAGTAGCATGACAATGTTTCGAAGGAAGATGTTCAAGTTGGTGGAAATTGTTGAGGACATTGTTTCACAGTCAGTTGTTAAGCGTGATGTTATTTCACCTAACAAATTTAAAATTGTCTCTCGGAAATTAAGTATGGTGATCAGAAGGGTGTAGTAAGTTTAACAACTCTCTAAATGAACCTCCAATGAACTTCTAAGACTTTTTTTACACAGAAAACAGCATTAAATACCTGTGTTAGTTGTATCAAAGAAGCTGATATCTTGTTCCACCAATGAACTAAACAAATCATAGCGCATTTGACGATTCACCAAAGCTGTAGCGTAAACGAAGCTTCCACCTCGAAGACCACCAGTAATTGTACTAAAATGCAAATGACTCATGAATCTAATGGCTTTACAAAGCTTTACTTTAAAAATTAACATGAAAATTCTAGAGCTTCAATAAGATCTCCACGAATATAATATCGAAATGCAACTGGAAAATGTAACGATGAGCGAACCTTACGACAGTTAAAGCCGACATAAGCAGCACAGAATTGACTAAAACAGCAGCACCTCGAGCTTGTACTATATTTGAAAGTACTCGACCGGTACAATATGGTAAAAATACCCGCGCTTAAATAAATCCATTTTAAACTTCATTTTTTTTAATTCTGTGAACTGATCCCGAACACTGGCGGATAAATTACGTCATTAAATAAAAAAAAGAATTTAAATTTACTGCACTTTGGTAACTAAATTATCATTTCCACTTATAGACCAAAATTCGAGATAGAAAAAACTTAAATACTGTAATGTGATGAATACGTAGTGACAAATAATCCTTATGGAAACTGGAAAAAGTATGAAATAGTATTTAAACCATTAAACAATGCTTTTCGAAGTAAAAAATGTAGTAGCATATGAAATCGTACATGAAGAATAGACAGTAAGGAAGAAGAATCCTGCTGCGAACCATTTCCAGTGATTTTTGCAATATCGAAGCAATCGCAGAATATGCTGACCGGTACCAAAACGATCGGACTCCTCCTTAGTATCTTGCAATCTTGATGTCACATCCTGTGCGTCACCCGTCAACGATCGATAACTCCATGAGGTATTAGTACGCAGTACAAAATTCCAAAATAATATAATTAATGCAGCGGCTAATACATTCCAAATAACATTTAGCCAAAACCCGAAATAAACAAATTGCTCGATTTTTTCCGAGAATGCAAGTAATTTTATCAGCGAGAAGGTCCAATTTAGAATAAATACTCCCAAAAGTGGTATGAAAAATTTTTCATGCCATGGATTTTCACAGTTGACCTTGAGCATGAGAAGGATCAGCATTACGAGGAGTCGAAAAGCAGTAAATAATAGGAAATCAATGGGAGAAGTGATGAAATGATAGGGCACATTGAATGTTATATAATCCCAGATAATTTGAAGATCAAATTTGAATGATGTTTGATAGAAGCCAAAAGCGATCACCGAAATAATAACATCTACCCAACAGTAGAGAATAATTAGAAATGAGGGTAACCAGAAACGCATGCTGCTTGAACTGAAATAAACTGCATTAAACTTAACCAAGAAACATGTGACATTTGATTTATTGAATGTCATTTTAAATAGTGATTAATGATTGGGTGATAAGGATTGATAAGCCCACTACTGAAACATTTATTTCCTTAAATGATTTCAGCGAATGGCATTTATTAAATAAATGAAACAAACATACAATTCGCGTTTTTCAGTAGGCGCATAAATTCATTTTTCCTTGCGTAAACAAATGCGTAAATTGTTGCGTGAATTGTTATCACGTTTTATAGATGCACCCAGTTTTTATCCAAAACTGAAATTGATTATATTATGAAAACCCGTCAAAATTATGATCAGTTTTACAGAAAGATAAATGAAACAAAAAGCAATATAAAAATCACAGCTGAGAAATTCGTTCGTCATACGAATGCTTTCAGTGCAACTATAACTATCATTTTGTCTGCCCTCATCCTGTTTATTCATTGGAAAATGTAAAATTAATATCCAGATTTATTTGCATATTCCAAATTTGATCATTGTATTATCGCCTTAATTTTCTCCGCTTCTTTCAAGGCAAATAGTAGCACCAATTATATTAAACAGTAACGGCAGCTAATAAGAATTAACAATAATTAGTAATGATGGTAATAATGATAATTAACAATTAATAATCTAATAATAATAATTAAAATAATAATAATTAAAATAATAATAATAATAATAACAATAATAATAATAATAATAATAATAATAATAATAATAATAATAATAATAATAATAATAATAGATAATAATAATAATAATAATAATAACT